>NW_010292011.1:7181-10086 GCF_000700745.2 Antrostomus carolinensis
CATGTCTGGTTATTTTTTTCACATCTGTATTACTGTAATGCCTTGGAGCCCTCTTCTATGGACGATTTCCACTGTGTCAGGCACAAATAGCATCTAAGGATTAGATTGTAAGTATTAACATATTTGCTGGAGTTAAAGCTTCCTTCAGTGGTGGTATAATTGTAATTCTCCTTCCCTAATAGAATAGGGTCAGGTTCTTTAACTTTGCAGAAGGTTCACCCTGCTCCCTAACTAACCAACTCCATAAATCGAATCCATCTCAGAAATCCAGATTGTGGAGTCTTCATATCAGAGAGATATTGCTTATCACACAGCTTCCAGTGACAGTATTAGCACTACTAATACAAGTCACTTCTCAGTGCTGGGAGAAGGTGCTGCTCTTCAGCATGAAAAAGACTGCTAGATTCAGGAAACAGGTCCTGTTCCTATCTTGCACAATGACAAGATTGACATGTAGCAGCAGTAAGATATTAATAAACTGTTGGGTTTTTTTTTTTTTTAGTTTTTTTTTTCCTGAATACTTTCTAAAGCAGATTTTAACATCTCATACTCCACAAACAGGTGTAGAAAGTAGTGTCTGGAAGAACAGAGTACTTTTCAGGATCAGTAATTTGGCCTGGGACTGGCAACGTTCGTGTTAATTTGACTCATGTTTCATTAAACACTGATCAGTATA
Source organism: Antrostomus carolinensis (assembly GCF_000700745.2). Lineage (NCBI taxonomy): Eukaryota > Metazoa > Chordata > Aves > Caprimulgiformes > Caprimulgidae > Antrostomus > Antrostomus carolinensis. The sequence goes on from NW_010292011.1 coordinate 7,858, forward strand.
TTAACAGTGCATTTGTGGGGTTCCTCCTCCTTTATGATCACAATGATAAGATTTAAGACCTTTCATAGTGACAGACCATTATACTACATCTAACCTTGACCTCCTATGCCTACACTACAATTTCACATGGACTGCTGCATCAAGGATCTTATCTGGGTTTTCAGAGGTGGTCAAAATGCAGTGTTGGTATGACTGCGTTAACCTTAGAGCTAGAGCACTTTATGGTATTCTAAGTCAATTTTCCTACCACTACCTATGCTGGCTGTGCCCATATTAAGCCCGGTTACGGCTACAAAGAGGCTTGCAGGTAACACTGCTTCACAGTTAAATCTTTGAGACATATACCTACTCTGTTTGCTCCTCTCAGTGAGCACAGGGTCGGTCCAAGTTCTTGGTTTTTCCAAGTCTCTTTTAAATGCTTCCTGTTGAGAAAATGTTACACAGATAGGAATATGGGCTGGGAAAATCTAGCTTTACAATCAGCCCTTGCAAGTCACACAAGGAGCAGCTTGCTTACAAATTGCCTTCTGGATACAGTGATATCAGCTTGAAAAGTAACTTCTACTTGCTCCCGCTTCCTGATGGAGACTACCACAGCCACAATCTGCTTGATTTGTCACTTTCTACTCTATTTCAATTTTTTTTAAAAAAAAGGAAAAAAAAAAAGGAAAAAAAAAAGAAAGAAAAAAAGCCAGCAGATTCCAGAACTTAGCATTTAAATATGCTGAGCAGTTTTAATTCCTTACTAGTTTCTGAACTAGCAGACTGGAGAGGGCAGTGAGGTCTGCAAAGGGAAGTGACCAGCAACCAGCAGCTGTGAGGGCCAGTAACCTTTTTAGTCACACATCTGAAACAAGGAAAATATATGTGAAGTTCTTATTCAGCTTGTTTCAAGGACCTCAGTGCACCCATGTGATGAAAAACATGCTCTTAATCTTCAGTATCACACTCAGTCCCTCCATTTGCTGTCAGATTTAAGCAAAGAAAATTACATCCTTCAGCACCACTGTGGCACAGGAGTTAAACTAATAAAAATTCAGATAAATATCTGTCCTACTTTTCCATAAAACAAAAATGTATTAGGAATCTATTTTGGTAGGCTCCCCTTATCCATTTGTCTTTTGTTTTGCTTAAAGATTTATATTTGCTTACCTGTTCATTGTATTTTTTATTCCTGACTGCTTCAGAGACAGCACAGAGTTGCTGTTGTTTTTTCCCTTGCTTTTAATTTAAAGCTTTTTTATTTGACTTTTTTTTTTTTTTAAATTCTTTCATTTAATGTCAGTCTGTTTTGATTAAAAAACCTTTATCTTTCCCCTTGTGTGCTCATTCTGTGGCTTGCTCTGTTTTGGTTTGTGGCATGAGGTTTATGTTTTAATTATTGCTCTTTATGGTTCTGTATCCTGGCACTATTTTAATTAGGTTGACTTTTCTTACAAAGGTTCATAAGTTACCCCAGAAGTTAGGGACTGTAGGTGGAAGTCATGTTCATTTTATCTGGTGTAAGCAGCAGATATCTCACCTCTCTGGGCTTCAGAAACCTCATTTCTATTAATTTGGTTTGGATGTTTAGCCTAAACATGCTTTCAGAGTAAGCAGTGTCGCCACATGCCAAGCACAGCACTAAGAGCTGGCCAGTAATGAGTATTAGGTATTTCAGCAGAATCTGAACAGGCAGCAAGCTCAGGCCACAGCTGACGGGCTTGTTTGTTGAAGAAGTCTGAAAGTAACTGCCCAAAGGCTTGCTTTCCTTTATACATTATCCCAGTGGCTTGGGAAATTGCTTAATAATAAAAGAACAGTATTTTTAGCCTATTTCAGACCGAAGGCTTTCAACTCATTATTCCTGCTTCCCATGAAGATACATCCTATACTTCAGGAGCAGAATTTTTTCCAAGATTTACATCCCATATCAACTGCTCCTTTCTACACAGAGGCACTCTCAGTTTAATTTTTTGGCCAGCTGCTATTTTTATTTTCACAAACAGATCACCGTTCAAAGAAGTCATCAAACCTCCAATTTTTCTAGAGTTGCCAGCCCATTAACTTGACAATGCACCTACTTTTTGGCAGTCCTTTCTATTTCTTTTTGTTTCGTTTTTATATGAAGTATATTCCTCCTCCACATTCTGAAATAGTCCCATAATTAACCATGTCCATACAAGTTTACGGAAAAATATTGAAAATTAACAGTAACAGTACTAGTCCAGTTTCTTTCTTTCTTTCTTT
>NW_010292011.1:10413-23821 GCF_000700745.2 Antrostomus carolinensis
TCTTTCTCTCTTTCTCTCTTTCTTTCTTTCTCTCCCTTTCTTTCTTTCTTTCTCTCTTTCTTTTTCTCTTTCTTTCTCTTTTTCTCTCTTTCTTTCTCTCTTTCTCTCTTTCTCTCTTTCTCTCTCTCTTTCTCTCTTTCTCTCTTTCTCTCTCTCTTTCTCTCTTTCTCTCTTTCTCTCTCTCTTTCTCTCTTTCTCTCTTTCTCTCTCTCTTTCTCTCTTTCTCTCTTTCTCTCTCTCTTTCTCTCTTTCTCTCTTTCTCTCTTTCTTTCTTTCTTTCTTTCTTTCTTTCTTTTTCTTTTCTTCTTCTTTCTGTTGTCAATGCAGGATTACCTAAACCTTCTTCTGTGTTTCTAGATTGTTTTAGATCTACCAATTTTTGTAGCTTGCACTCTTCCAGTTAAGGACTTTTATTTGACTAGTTTCATTCCTAGTTACCCAGTGCTTCTCAGAAATTCTTAAGAGATTTTGTGTCTGAGATAAGATGTTTTCATGCATTCCATGAACTCCATCTGATAAAACTGATCATCTTCTATATAGTGTAAGCATTTATTCCAACTTCCTCACAATAGGCTCTAAATTTCTTTTTATCCTCTAGACCTAGCCAGATCACGTGTCTCTTAATACAAGACCTATCTATCTTGGCAGATGACACATGGCCAACAAATATGATGAAAAGGAGTAGGGTCCTGAAAAATTTTGAATACAGCTCCTTTAAATCACCAAGAAAGCATTGCCAAATATTTTTTCTTTTTTTTGAAAAGATTGTAATTTTTTTGTTCTAAAATAATACCAGGATGTCTGGAGGTTGTAGCAAGGTGGGTGTTGGTTTCTTTTCCAAACTAGCAAGTGACAGGACAAGAGGAAATGGCCTCGAGTTTTAGATTGGATATTAGTAAAAATTTCTTCACTTAAAGGGTTGTCAAACATTGTAACAGGCTGCTCAGGGAAGTGGTTGAGTCACCATCTCTGGAGGTATTTAAAAGGTAGATGTGGTGCTTAGGGACATGGTTTAGTGGTGAACTAGGCGGTGTTAGGTTTACAGCTGAACTCAATCTTAAAGGTTTTTTATAGTAAAAAAAAAAAACAAACAACAATATGATTCTATGATTCTATTTTTTCTTCAGACAGAAATCTAATTTGTCTATGTACAAGTTCAACAAAAGAAACATGAAAATAAATCTTTTTCAAGGCTACAGGGGAAAACTTGGTTCCCTTCTATGTACTTTGCAGTTTGTTGTGCAGAAGATCTAGCTGTGTATTAAATTTCTGGTTATGCTGTAGTGTCTTTTCCCTGATTTGTTTCGGTGGTGGAGTTTTTTGGGGGTTTGTTTGTTTGTTTTTTAATACAGTCATTATCAAGCTATATAAAGTAAATTTTAATCAGAAAGATCAAATTTACTTGGACAGGATGTTCCAGTGGAGTGAAGGACTATATCTCCACATGAGAAATCGGTTCCTTACTTGAAGAATCATATCCACCATAATGCATAGAATCATAGAAATATTTTTTGGAAGAGTTTTCTGGAGGTCATATCCAAGATCCGTCTTGAAGCAGAATCACTGCAAATGCTAGGTAAAATCAGCCATGACTTTCTTTAGACATGTCTTGAAAAATTCCAAGGCTAGAGATTCCATGTCCAACCTGGGTAAACTCTTCCTTTCTTGTGTTACCTGTCTGGAGAATTTTTTTTTTCATGGTGTCCAGTCTTCAGGGCCTTACATCTATAGCAAGTCATCTGACTCTACTGGGAGTTTGGGTCCATTGATTTTGTAACAAGGCTGCAAGAACCCCTTTGTTGCTATTAATATTCCTGATCCCCCTTAATGTCTTCTTTGCCACCATGGAGAGATTTATTTTATTTTTGTCATCTGTTTTTTTTTTTTTTTTTTTTTTTTTTAACCCAGCTGGCTTTAGATACCATTAATGATTAATACACCTTTTGAATGTGTTCAGTAGACTTAATGTATTCAGTTAAAACTACAGCACATAACACAATAGATGTCTGCATCTGTGGGAATCTTGATGTATTCAGGGAAAGTCAGAATAACCATACCTGCAACAAAGGAATGTACACAGTAGCTCTGGATTATTATCAGATCTATTACTTAGCAACTGGATGAATGCACTTAAAAGAGAGACTATGGGTAAAAGTGGGCAACACAGGCAGAAACCAGGCAGGCATATCTATCATGAGGAAAGAGCTGGCCTTTACACTGAACTGAACTGAAAGGTAAGGGCAGCATGACATCAAGTACAGAACTGCCAGTAGTTAAAGAATATAATTAAGAAATAATCTTGGACAAAGCATCAAGAGGCTTGGAGACATGGAATGGATAGTCAGTTGTTCAGAGCCTTTAAATGGAGAGAAATAAAAAGCTGATAGAGATGCAAGAAAAGCTTTGAAGCTATCAAGGAAGAAAGATCTTATATTTAAAAGATATTCTAAGACACAAGCGAAATGGAAAAAGACTAAACAAAAGATGAAGAGGCCAGAAAAGGCAGATACAGTGAGGAAGTAGACCTAAACATGAAAAAATGGACAAGGACTTTAACTGGAGAGGCAAATTCAAAATTGTAATACTAGTGCTGAGGAAGAGACACAAGATTAAACAAAGTCATAGATCTATGAAATGAAGAACAAATAAATAAAGCTGAAAACTTATATATAAATTATACACATTTATTGCACCGAATTTATCCCTGAAATCAATGGAGTTCTGAGAGGCTGAATTCAGTTCTGTATGCTTAGCTTATTTTATAAATAATAAATGGTAATAAAAGATAATTATGGTATTGAACTACCTTTTATATTTAACTGGTTGGGGTTTTTTTTGTTTGTTTTGCTTTGTTTTGTTTTGTTTTCATTGCATGCCTCTGGAGACTTCTTTGCCTTTACATTTTGTATTGTGAAGACTACTCTGAAATCTGGGTGTTGAGATTGTTTGCTATAAATTTTAAGATGATATAGGAAAATATCACTTCAACATGGATGGTAGAAGCAATGTGGTTCTCTTTGGTGGATAAAACTGGTTAAAAGGTCCAGTAACCAGGCGTTTGGCTGTGCTTGTGGAGTCTTGGTTTTAGTAAGGTGAGTTGCATTTGGATTTGTAAGTGAGACAATCAAAAGAAATAAATATGTTCAGTGAAAACTTGTCTCATCATGCATGCAAAACTAATGTAATACAAAAATCACTCAAAAACAGAGTGATACCATTTCACACTCAGTTTTAGCTGGAGTAAACTATTATATTGGAGTCAAGGTAATGATAAATCAGTCTGTCTCTTTGAGCAAATATGAGGAACATAGGTATTTATTCAAGACATTTTCTCATTTCCTGAGTAAGAAGGTTGGTAGGATATTTTATATGCTTAGAACACATGTCTCAAAATTATAGGGAAATTCCCTGGGGGCTGGTAGCATAGCTGTATTTGAATTGATGTGTACCTGATATGATAAAATCATATCAGAGGGAAAGAAAAAAAAAAAAAAAAAAAAAAGAGAGAAGGCAAAGTGAATGGTGATTCAGAGTTTTTTGAATCTCTGCTTATATTTTTCAAGTCTAGATTTTTCTGTGCAGGTTTTCTCAGCTGCAGTAAGGATTCCAATTTTCACTTAGAAAGTGTCTTGACTCCTGTCTGCTCGTTAACTTTTACCTCATCATCCAAGTCCCTTTAAAGAAATATTTAAATTTGAATCACTGACAAAAAAACAGATGGCTTCTTATCTGTGATTCTCAGCATACAAATGAAGTTGTTAGGAGTATAAGCATCAAATAATAATAATAATTGTATAAATATATAGGTACATAGATATTGGTTTAAAGTTTTGGTTCTTTGTCTGGTGATGAGATGTTCTGTACAGTTAACTCTAGTCCCCTGCTGCAGGCCACTGGCATGGAAACTTTGACAGATGTGTTACACAGCAAGTTTTGAATCCAAGTCTACAGCATTTATGCAAAAGCTTTTACGTTATTTTTCAGAAAACAATGCAGGTAAGTGTACAGATATACAAAGCTGATACTTTAGGATCTCAGATTAGAGATCAGTCCTGAGATAACCAAAACATCAGTCACAACCTAATATTAAACATTTTCAGGTTCCATTAATAGTTTTATCAATTATAATAGATAGTTACATAAATCATCTTAACTCTTGAGCCTTACAACTTATTGTAACCATTATGTTGAATGAGCTCAAAGGTTTTTTTCTGGTTTTAATCAGACTGTTTCATTACTTTTGGTATTGCAATACTACTCATATTAGTTCAGAGAGGTATTACAACAAGAATTATTCTGTTTCTGTACCCCCTATATATACTCTTTATCTTCTAAGTACAAAGGAAAAGTACAGTCTTGTTGTCCCTGTTCCAGAATTAGGGAACTTGACACATACAGTGTTGGAATGATGCTCAGTGTCATAGTGAAAGTCTGAGGCAGACCAGAATCTTCTGACTCCTGCTCTGATAATTTAACTATCAAGTTAATAACTGATATAATGTAAAAGGATAAACTGGATGATCCATTAAAGGATCCTTTTAAATCCAAATTATGCTATTAGAGAAAATATTTTTGACAATGGAAACCATATCCCAACCCTCTTGTTTATGATTTAAAAGACATAAAAAACACCATTTGTCATGGCCCTCTGCATCTCAAATGATCAGCTGTGATTTCTGATCCCTTTGAATAGAATATCTTGGGGCTGAAGTGCAGGAACAATATGACTGTTTCAGGAGAGCAGTGTTGTTTTCTGTTATGTTAAAGCTTACATATTATTATAAGGATCAAAAGCCCATTAAAAATGTGGTTAGTATGCCTAGGAAGGGTAGTCTTTCTAGTTCTGCATTGCTTTAAAGATATGTCATGTAGATGTAATCAACCAGCCACTTACTTCCTGGACTAAAATTTTGTTCTCAGACAGGGCTATGAATTTCAATGGATGTTGAGGGGAATGATTCAGCTAGATTAAGTTAGTCCCAACAAACAGCCTCTTACTGAGACAACAAGGGAGAAGTGTTACACCTGTTATGCTGTGGTGGGGAAGTAGGGGAATAGGACATGAAAAGAAAGGAAATTGTCCTACAGTGGTATTGTGCCTTCTGCAGAGAAGCAAAAATGTTGAACTGTTGTTACTACATGTGTTTCTGAAGTGAATGCAAAATCATTATTCTTGTCTTCCAGCAGTGACTAGAGGCTTCATCTGAGATTGGGATCCTCATTATTAAACAAACACACAGAGAGGTGTTGTGTTTTGCAAAGCTCACAGTCTAGAGAACGACAAATGGTGGTAGAGTAAACAAGAATGTAAAGAATTGAGACAGTAAAATATCAAAGCAGAGGTTTGTAGAAACAACATCTGAATGTCCTTGTGATTAAAAGTAAAGCTGTCACTAGCACTTCAAATGCTGCAGGTTCTGTGAATATTCTCATTACCTGTTTTCAAACACATTTCACTTTGGGATGATATTTTCTTTCTTTCTTTCTTTCTCTCTGTGTGTGCACCTATATCCTATTACAGCTTCAAATATTCTTCATAGTGTAGCAGGCTAGTGTATTGGGTTTGCATGGCAAGGTTTTGGTAGCAGGGCAGGAGGGGACATAGGGGTGGCTTCTTTGAGAGAAGCTGCCAGAAGCTTCCTCCATGTCCAACACAACCAATGCCAGCCGGCTACAAGACAGACCCGCCGCTGGCCAAGGCCGAGCCAATCAGTAACGCCTCTGTGATAACATAATTAAGAAAAAAAAAAAGCTACACACTTTGCAGCTAGAGAGAGAAGTGAGAAGATGAAAGAGAAACAACCCTACAGACACTAAGGTCAGTGAAGAAGGAGGGGGAGGAGGTGTTTCAGGCACCAGAGCAGAGATTCCCCTGCAGCCTGTGGTGAAGACCATGGTGAGGCAGGCTGTCACAAAGAAAAAGGGATGAGCAGATAAATCAACTGCTTATAGGTTGGTTATAATAATTATGTCAAACTTTTATGGCAGCTTCTCATACAAAAGGTTTTAGACTGTTACAGAGTAAACTGCCTTATAAGAAACTTCATATAAGTGTATGACTATGTATAACCTTATGACTATGCTATATATATGTCCATATGCTATGAACTAAAACTCACAAGGTGATCTAAGTATTTAGATCCCACTTAATCTTCACTATATATCTAATCTCCACTACTTGATAGTCAAATGAAAACATAATGTTTCCAAACTTCTGCTCAATGACCACGCTTATTTACTGGTTATGAAAATTCATAGTACCCCAGGTTTATTTCCCTCCCTGACTGCTGCAAGTGGTGTATCTGCTCAGCAGAGAAGTTCCTTGCTTTCTCAATGTATTCAGACATATGAAACAATTTCCCCAGGGAAATATAAGGCGTATTTGTCTGAAAACACAGCTTAGACCAGCTCTGCAAGTCCTGAAACCTAAGGAAACTTCACCCTAGTCTTCAGTACTGGTAAGCTGTATTGGGTTTATATGGTCAGGTTATGGTAACAGGGGGTCATAGGGGTCACCACATAAGGGTGGTTTTTGTGAGAAACTATCAGAAACTTCCCCTATGTCTGACCGAGCCAATGCCAGCCAGCTGCAAGACGGACCTGCAGCTGGTCAAGGCTGAGCCAATCAATAACGATGGTAATGCCTCTATGGTAACACAGCAGAACAGGAAAAAAAAAAAAATCTTCACATTTTGCAGCTGGAGAAAGGAGTGGGAACATGTGAGAGAAACAACCCTTGCAGACAACAAGGTCAGTGAAGAAGGAGGGGGAGGAGGTGCTCCAGGTGCCAGAGCAGAGATTTCCCTGCAGCCTGTGGTGAAGACCATGGTGAGGCAGGCTGTCCCCCTGCAGGGTATGGAGGTCCATGGTAGAGCAGATGTCCACCTGCAGCCCATGGAGGACTCCATACAGGAGCAGGTGGATACCTGAAGGAGGCTGTGACCCTGTGGGAAGCCCACGCTGGAGCAGGGTTCTGTCAGGACTTGTGGCCCTGTGGAGAGAGGAGCCCACATTGGAGCAGGATTGCTGGCAGGACTTGTGACCCCATGGGGGACTGGCGCTGGAGCGGTCTGTTCCTGAAGGACTGCACCCCATGGAAAGGACCCAGGCTGAAGCGATTTGTGAAGAACTCTTGTTCATGGGAAGGACTCATGCTGGAGAAGTTCATGGAGGACTGTCTTTCATCAAACGGACCCCATGCTGGAGCTGGGGAAGAGTGTGAGGAGTCATCCCCCTGAGGAGGGAGAAGCAGCAGAAATAACTTGTGATGAACTGACCACAATTCCCATTCCCCATCCCTCTCTTTCACTGGAAGGGAGGAGAAAGAAAACTGGGGTAAAAGTTGAGCCCAGAAGAAGGGAGGGATGGGGGGAAGGCATTTTAAGATTTGGTTTTCTTTTTCATTATCCTCCTCTGCTTTGATTGGTAATAAATTAAATTAGTTCTCCCCAAGTCAAGTCTGCTTTGCACATTATGGCAATTGGTGAATGATCTTTCCCCATCCTTATCTTGACCCACGAGCTTGTAATTATATTTTCTCTCCTCTGTTCATTCGAGAAGGAGGGGTGATAGAGCAGCTTTGGTGGGCATCTGACATCCAGCGAGGGTCAACCCACCACATAAGCTGAGTACCTTTTCTTGTTATATTGACTACTTGTGTTTCTTACACGTTAAATTTCGAAGTAAATATTTGGTTTTCAGTTCTAAAAGTCTCCAGAAGACTAACTTAAACTCACCAACTTTTTTTTCAAAGGTCAACACAGTTTTTACAAATGTTTTTTTCATTGGTAAAAATCTGCATATTTGACCCCTCACATGTAGGCTGAAAATAATTCCACTTTATTCAGAGAAACAAAACAAAACAAAACAAAACCACATTTCTGCTGGTTTGGAGAAGAGTAAAATACTATTCCTAGTAATTCAAAAGGAACATAAGACTGAGATAGACCTTCTGGATGCAAAATTTTAGTTGTTGATGTTGCAGTCAGCCAAGCCATATAATCTCATGTGTGAAATCATTAAACTCAGTTTGAGTTGTCTGCTTTCCTCCACAACATCCACAATAAGGGTACCCAGAACCTTATTTTACCAACTGCCAAAAGCTGTTTCCAAAATGGATTTGCACTGGGCCCACTAAGAGACAGACATGTATTTTTGGACCCATGACTTCTCCAAAAATCCTGTCTGATTTGTTTAAAATTACGGATGTTTAACAAACAGTTTTATTCTGATGTATTTCTCTTCAAAAGAAATTCACTTACTGCCACATCTATGCCTGTCTACATTCTCTCTTGATGTACTTTAATGCCAGAATATCAATGTGACTGAAAGGAAAAATCATGTTACTAACATTCCTAACCTAATCTTCATTTCAAACACAACTTTCAAGAAGACTGTCAATGTAAATCGACTCAAGAAAGTGTATTGAAGACACATAATCTGAAAAATAACATAGTTCTCTGAGAGCAACTTACCATCTGGTTGTTTATTTTTATATTAACATGAGCTTTACCAAACTTGAAAGCAAGATTTCCTAGACCAGGCACCAAAATCTACTCATTTCTCCTTTTCAGTGAGAGGACAGTGATAGTATGGATGATAATATACTGCTTAGCATGTCAAGAAATTCTCTCTTCTGAATACCCGCTGAGAGAAGAATGATGTGTTTGCTAGACTTTCAAAGCAGAAATGATTTAGCTGTGATAGCTTAAAATGGTGTTGGTCAAAATAATTCATGGAGATCATTCTTGTGAAGCAGGGCAAACTATAACAAGTTGTATCTGACCCTCGTATCTGAGATTTTTCAGCAGCTATGTGAACTGTTTCCACTCTGGGTAAGCAAATGCCCTGGTTATCATGCAGTTCTGTAGAAACTCTTGTCACATCCCCCCAAGGAGGAGGGAGAAGTGACTCAGATTCACTGATTTTCTTGGTTGGAATCCTGTGAGTGAACAGACACTTTTATTCCATAACTAGACTCACCAATGAGTAAATGGGTAGCAGAAATGCTTAATACTTGCCACATGTATGAGATGTAGGCCCTGTGTTACTTGCTGAAAGAAAGTAGAAAAGTAAGAGAGAGAAAGAGGGAGACAGAAATATAGAAAGAGAAAGAATAAGGTAGAGATCACCAGTCCAGGTTCCAGCACTGGTCCAGTAAATGGGGGAGGTTTCTGGTCTGTAGGAGTGCTTGACCAGAAGTTATCTCTAAGATGGTGCCCAGAAATTCTTTTTAAAATGGTGCTCGCCTTCCCCCTTTATACCTGCTGTTTACTATGAACCACCCTGCTGCTACAGTACCAGTTTTATTTCAGGGTTTTGCATCTTGCAGGTGTTTGAGACATTCCTCAGAAGGGTCCAAGGGACCTCCACCCCCTCCCTGTTGCCTTACTGAGTTTTCCCTCTTGTCACTACCCACACTCACTTGAGCAAACAGTTCTCTGTTCCAGGGGATTACAAGTTAGCCTTGGTGCTAGAACTGTTTGTTCAGATAGTTTGTTCTTCCAGTTGATCTCCTACAATGTTGCCATACAACAAATCATATGTATGCAGTGAAAAAGAGAGGCTGATTAAAGAATAAGGATTTGCCCATATTTATTTTGACTCTGTCTTTCTTGGCACATAGTAGGATAATGAGCACATGATGGGTACACTACAAATAATGATTATAAGTGGTTTAGCCATTCAGAGATATTCAACTAATCCCCTCACTTCCTCAGAGTAGGTTTATCTTTGTTTACTTCTACAAAGACCATTGCTGCAGTTGTATTTTTAAGGATTAAAATGAACTTGACAGGTTAAATTTTAGTTTTAATCAAGAAACAGCATGGAGTATATGGAAAATGAAAATAGAGATATGTTTCTTTGTCTAGTCAGTTTGGATTACTAGGCTTCTTCTCTTTTCCAGAGCACTGACTTTGAATGGCCTGCATACAGACACCCACAAGCAGCCTGAAGAAAAGACACAGAAGAAGAATGCCTATGAGATCAAACATGGTAAAGAAAATGTGAAGAAATTTAAAGGAAACAAAACAGAAAAATGCACTAATCATGTATGATGTGACCTACACCCATAGCATTGCTTTATTGTGCCTATCAACAGCCAGAGACCATACTAAAAGATCACACATTTAAATAGAAGGAGAGATGGCCTGGATCTGAGTAGTAAGCTCTAGACCCATATAGTATCTCTAGTTCAGATCACATATATGCTAGATGCAATTTTCCTGGAGGACAACTGCTTAGAACTTCATTGAGGGTGATCGGCTTCAGTGGATATTGAGAAGTCAGTGGTGTTATCTACTTGCTTGGGATGTAGGAACAAATCTGGTTTTCGCTTATTTCAGAGCAAAGACCTATGTGTTTATCTCAGAGACTAAGATATTATAGAGATATATCTTTTCTGCTACAGTTACTCTACTAATATTAGTGAACATGTGGTGTCCCCAGCTAAGCATAATGTTCCAATCACTGTGTCATGAAGTGTTTAATTAGGGCTACCATCCATCCCTGACGCATTCAGGAAGACTGTGAGTTTTGGTAGACGAGGGAGTTCTGCTTCATAAGATATGACTGCTCTGTATCTTTTCCCCATGTTGAAGTGCAGGTCTGTATTACAAAACCTGAAATAGTACCAGCAGCCTGTCTCCTGGACGTTGGCCAGTTCACTCAGTGCACATTTCAACATATCCAGGTACAAGAGAAAGAGATGAGTTTAGCCAGGAGGAGTAAAAACTCTGTGGGGACTATGCTGCTTCTTCCATAGAAACCTCATACCACTGTGACTCTGGCTGCATGGTTTTAGCACTGTCACACAGCAACAATCAGCTTGCTGAAAGATACTGAAACTGCAGAGATATCTGCTTTGATGAACACCCTAGTGCACACTGGGACTCTGGTCTCCCTAAATATCCAGACTGGCACCTGTTTGGAGCATAGTGTGGTTTCTGTCATGTCCAAGCTCTCTCGCACTGGAGATTAGGGCACACAGCTGCAGAAGAGAGGACTGGGTGCATCTGCATGTTTTATTCTGGCATGGAGCTGGGCACACACCCAGCGACCTGGAAAATGTTTCTGAGTGAGGTGACTCTGAGAAATCCTACTTAGCAATGACTATCAATAAGAAGAGAAGACCCACAAGGAAACCAGGAATATGTCCTGAATAACATGTGGTGAAGGTCAAATTAAGTGCCTTTTCCTCTCTGCAGCAATACTGTAGCGCTGCTGTTTCTTGCCATGACATAGAGTCTCAGCTTAACATGGCAAAAGAGAGTCAGGTAAGGCAATAGGAACCTGCAAGAGCCTGGCAGTTGGGTTGTGGTTGAATTATGCGTTTTTATCAATTAATCTCTTTACAGAGAGCAGTTGTTCTGACTGAGAGAATCAGGTGCCACAACAAACAAATCCAGTTGCCAAAAAATGTGAGAAAAAAATGAGAGGCAGCTGCCTGAAAAAAAAAACGAAAAAAAGAAAAAAAGAAAAAAAGAAAAAAAGAAAAAAAAAAAAAAGAAAAGAGAAAAAAGAAAAAAGAAAAAAGAAAGAAAAAAAGAAAAAAAGAGGAATTTGAGAGCACAAGCACAGATCTGCGAAAAGGGCTTTTCACTTGCGCAGAGAAGAATGAGCAGGTCTGTGGGGTAGTAAATGAAGGATTCCCTCCTTCCATGCTGTAGAATTTTAGAAGAGAATATGAGATTTTCTTATATTCATGTTTATCCCACATAGTTCTTTCACCCAAGGACTTTGACCCAGAAACCATACACTGACCTCAAAGTGGCAACTGGGACAGATAAAAGTTGAATGGTAAATGTTCTTTGTGACAGATGGTGGATTTCTATGGTAGCAGGATAAAAAGTAAAATTTGCAGATGATAGTGTGGGCAGAGAACAAAAATGAATAGAAGATATTGAGATATTGTTCACATAAACACTAAACAAAATGAAACTAAACTAAAATATATGGTATTGCACTGCACAGAGACAGACTGTAGGTCAGGGTCTCAGCTGCTGTAAATTGGCTTATTTCCACTGGTGTCAAACTAGCTTGAGGTCTTAAAGTCTGCATGTTGTACTGATTTACACAAGCTGAAAATCTGGTCCAACATTTTCTGTCACCACATACCATTTCCCTGGAAGCATAGCTTTAAAATCAAACTCTTGAGTTGCTGGCCGGCTCATTTGGATCAATCCCCTGGAAGGTGACCACAACAAATATAGAGCATTGTTGACAACAATAATTTTTTGAAGCCATTGCTTCACAGATGCCAGTATGATTCAAAATAAACTCCAGCTGCAGCAATCCCTTCTGCTGATTTCCCTAATGAACTGTGAACCTCCAAAGTGTTTCTACTGACCTTGTATTGAATATCCTTTCAGAAAGGAAAACAGTGCCATTTAGAAGTGAATCTCATTTTACTGAATATGTGAGCAGTCTGTCACTTACTGGCAGAGTTCATGCAGCTGTGACAGTGAGGGCCAGGTCATACCAACCTCATCTCAGAGAGAAAGAGGGAGAGAACCTACGGGAATTCAGAAATAAAACACCTGAAGTGCTGAAAGTGTGTTATGTCTATTCTTGGAAATTATGGTTCAATGGTCCATCCAGGCTTTGGCATTAGGGATTTCAGCTCTCGAGTCCTATTCCCTTTGTGAACTCAAATAATTTAGGAAAGTCTTTGAACAAGGGTATCCTTACTGTGAATACTGAGTATTTGTAATAAAATTAACCCAATTCTGTAACACTTCTGACTTTTGGCAGCATTACAGAAAACATATTGGTGGTCGGCTTTTTATTAGATGAAATGGATAATAATAACAATAAACAAATCTGCATCAAGCATTTTCCTATTCCCTGGGCACATCGCTACATTAGTAAGAATGAAGTCTGTGTTTCGTGCTACTGTAATGTTACAGCTGTAGGCTGAACACATCAAACTAGACAAAAACATTATGGCAGAAAAAAAAATAAAAATCCATAGATCATTTAGTAGAGTTCTGCCTTCCCTAATAGTTTTTGAAATGCCTGTAAAACTAATTTATGTCTTATTTATTATTACTTATTTATTACAAGGTGTATTGGGTTTGCGTGGCAAGGTTCAGTAGCAGGGCGGGGGGGGGACATAGGGGTGGCTTCTGTGAGAGAAGCTTCCAGAAGCTTCCCCCATGTCTGACCCAATACAGCCAATGCCAGCCGGCTACAAGAATGGACCCACCGCTGGCCAAGGCCGAGCGTTGAAAACATAATAAAAAAAAAAAAAAAGGGGAAGAGAGGAAAAAAAAGCTACACACTTTGCAGCTAGGGGGAGAGGAGTGGGAAGATGTAAGAGAAACAACCTTACAGACACCAAGGTCAGTGAAGAAGGAGGGGGAGAAGGTGATCCAGGATTCCCCTGCAGCCTGTGGTGAAGATCATG
>NW_010292012.1:0-25519 GCF_000700745.2 Antrostomus carolinensis
TATATATATATATATATATAAACATATACATATATATATGTTTATATATATATAAAAAGCAAACTCTTTATCAGTACTTCTCAAAAAGTGGTACAAAAATACAGTATGAAAACACAGCCTCCATTATAGGACTTGCAGTTACAGCAGCAGTTTCTAGAAGATCAAATCCAAGACGAGCTACTGCGTGAAGTGCTAAGAAAGTGAAGTACGGTCACTTCTTCTGTACAGTGATCCAGTAGTTTCTTCTCTCCCATAACTAGGATTTGCTAATGCTCATTTTGACATGGAGAAGAGAACTCTGCTGTCTTGAGAAACACCTGCTATTTAATCATCTATCGCCAAATAATCATTTACTCCATGCAGCAGGTCTTTATTCCTTCTCTACATCCACTCATTATTCCAGGTCGTTAGCTGCTCCTAACAGGACTTGCCTGTTGCCCTGCAGTGTTTCGAAGGAATCTCTCTTTTTGCAAAATGCTACAAAAGATCAATCAGCAAAGCCTGCTGTTCAATATTCAGCCTATAATACAACTTCTGCTTGCTACAACATCTGTCACAGCTGTACACACATTCACAGCAGTTAATGTGTTATCAAATATTAAGGTGTTAGAGGGCAGGACTTCACACACTCACTATTTTTAATACAAGAATAATTTCCTACAAGAAATTATTTCATCATGGGGTAGTTCTTGCTTCCAAATTGTGTCCTCCTCCCAGCTACTACATTTAGTAGTTCTAAAGAAATGTAACTGTATTTAGGTTTTTCTTGGGAAAAAAACAAACAAACAACCCCCCCCCCAAAAAAGAAAACCCTACACATTTGTATTTCAAGCCTTACCTTTGGCCCTTTACTTTTCTGGGTAACGTTAAAAGGTTGTACTACACTGAATGGTTTCAGTAGCCTCTCAAGGAGACAGAAATTAAAGAAGGAGCAACCATCACCACCTGGCTCTCTCAATACCACAAAAAGTCTTAAGACAAAGCAGCACCAAGGCAGCTCTGAGTCATCCCAGCACAACCCTTTCGCAAGTCTGAGGTCTTTTCAACCTAAGTCTGCTCCAGCTGGGTCAGGCCTTCCCCAGCAACAGAGACTCCTTCAGCCTGTGCAGTCATTTACATTTCTGAAATGAGAATCAGGATAGACTGCTTGCCATTAGCATCTAACTACCAGTCCTGAAATCAACTCCCATTCACCTGCCTCCGGTTTTGTATACTCATGGTATGTTACCAAAGCAAGTTATGATTTCCCTTTGTTTCCCCTCTTTTGACTTCCCTTCTGGAAAATTCTTTTCTTTATTTCAGAACAGGGATGTAAAGCTTTAACTTAAATGGGGAGCCTGGACACCTTTAGCTTTTCAATTAAAAAAAAAAAAAGTATCCCCTTACACTGGTTGCTGAAAGAAAGCGCTGAAGGTGCAGGAATTGTTCTAATTCCACATAATCTCCCTGTCCAGGGGTTAAAGCACCCATTCTGATGACAAAGTCTGTGATCCACAAGGTTCAAAAGGGGTTTTTCTTAAGGGAGAGCATGAGGTTGCTCAACTTCTCATCTATCCTGAAATTCTGTACAGTGGTAACAAGTACAGTATGTTACCATCGGCGCTGGATGATTTCCTACACAAAGAAGGAACTACAAGGCCTAATACAAAAAAACAATTGTGGCTAGTTCTACTTTTAGCAGAGTAGCTTGCTCACACCACCATCACCACAAGAAAAATCTCGCTTTGCCAATAATGGCTTTTTCTGAGCACACTCCAGTTCAATGAGAGGTCTGCTTTCCCCGACAGCTACTGCTACTCTCTGGCCAGCAAAGAGCTGATGTTACTGAGCACAGTACCACTGATCTCTCCCAAACTCCTCTCATGAAACACACTTGACCCTGTCATCCTTCAAGTAATGTCACCTCAGAGCTGTGGGTCTTTCTGGGAGATCAGCACATCTTCTGAACAGTGTTGTTATTCATTCCCTACAGAGCCACTTCCTTTTCATCACGTCTTTTTTAGTTTAAATCTGTGGCAAGTTTTTTTGTTTTTTGTTTTTAAAAAAAAGGTCCAAAGCAGCTACTGAATGTGGCTGAGGTCCAGCAGCCCACACCCCAAAACCACAGCACACGGTGTCCTTTTTAAGACAAGCACCTCCAGAGTTACCATCCCTCTCTCATACCAACAAAGAACACGCTTATTGCACTGGGTGGATTTAGATCTGCATAATGTACAATGGCCTGCACATTAACATAGTTATTATACGTTGGATCAACTATAGAGGGGTTGTCTGGTACATTGGAAAAAAAACAAAGGCTCAAAAAAATTCCTTGCAGACACCTGAAGGTTAAAGAACAACTTTGGCTGATGACAGCATCCTAATCTCCACGTTATCTGAAAAAGTGTTTTGCATCAGGTTAGGATAAAGGAACTAAATATACGATAAAAAGCCCATCAGCAGACGTAAAAGTCTCTTTTCTACATGGCTGCAGTTGCTCAGAAGAGAAGCAGAAGGACACATCAATGGAAACAGAGGGAATAGTCTGAAAATTATACACCCATACAGATTATAAACAGGGAAAGTAAAACTTGACCTTAACCTCTCTCTTCACTCTCACTGCTAACTATTGTGCTTGTTTTAAGAAAACCATCAGGACTGACATACAGCCCTGAAGAAGAAAAATCCTTTTAAGTGTTCTCATTCAGTCACTGCTGAACACAGAGGTACTGCAGGCCGTGGCCTGCTCTTAAACCTAGTTTGTTCCTATAGTTTTACTCCACGACTTGGAAGGCAAAGGTAGGAAGACTGAGAAGGAATCAATTAGCAAATACCATTTCCCTTCGAGCCCACAGAAAATTTCAGCGTAGTTGCACCATCTGCAGATGCAAGGCAAAAAAAAAAAAAAAAAAGACTACAGAACTCGAAGGATTCTTTAATTGCATACTGAGCAAAGAAGAAATTAAACATGGAGTTCACAGAAATCAGTGGTTGGAGAGATTGCTTATGACACTTTACATTAACACAGGATTCCACCACCCACTGAGCTCTTGGTTTTTCCCTTCGTAGTGACACTATGAATGAAATATATATTTTAGTGCCTTTAATGTACTTACACAACCTCCCACAAAATTTCTGTACTCTCTAAGCTCACCTATCCTACATGTGTCACATCAATCACTAGATCTCTTCCTAGGGAAGCAGCTTCTGTATTACCTCTTGGGATGTCAGAACCAGTTAAGAAGGAGGGAACTAAATCTACACCACATGATTCAAGCTGTCTCCCTAACCACTCAACTGTTCCTCTTCATCGAATACGCTAAATAAACCACTTCATATTTACCAAGATTTTATGAAGTCACATCTCTCTGCAGGGAGGGGACAGATAAAAGGCATCCCAAAATCCAGAAAACATCAACCATTTTAGCTTCTGCCAAGCAATTCCATAACTGAATCTCAACGTCTGTATTTCTAGCACTAGCACAACGCTGCCATCTTTGGTTTGCAAAACATGAAAGGGAACACTCAAACCCAAACAAAAAACCAACTGTTTCCATTTGAATATAAGGCTGGAGAATGTTCTTGTTTACACATCTCAGGCCCAGGAAGAGGGCTCGGAGTTTTTCTTCATTTAATTAAAAGTTAAGCTTCAGAGGACAAATCTAGACCACTATGATCTTCTAAACACTCAAGGGGCTGGAGATGATATTGCGATGTAGCTTGTCATGTCTGAGAAATATAGCCTATTATCATTAATTTACCTTGTGTCACTCATCACTCCCAGCAACCTTTTACAGAAATCTTCCCTCCCAGATCTGGAAGGAAAAAACTGGTGTCACAAGAGGCCAATCAAATTTGGCCCAAATACCCTAAGGTGTGACTGGATTCTGCTTCTCCACAAATGTTCTTGTTGTCTTCCACAGCCCTTAGAAAAACACACACATCCTACTTTATTTTTCTCTTTTACCACTCTCCTAACTATACACTTCCAATCCAAGGGCCATTGTGTTACCAAGCTGACCATTCACTAAAATAACACACAGAAGGACTACAACCCACATCACAAACTCAAACTGGCTCTGCGTCTTTGCTCTTGCAATTTCAGCTGTCATTGGCTAAAGATATCTCTGGCATTGTTGCTTTCCATGAACTTCTTCCAACTTCCCCATAAGTTTATACAAAAAAAAAAAAAAAATCAGAATAAATCACATTTCTGTCCCTCATCTCACTTGCTTTTTCTCTGCCAACATTTTACTTTGAATGTCAACAGGAACGGCAGCTTAGCAAAAATGGAGCCAACAAAATGAACTGAATCCCTTTAATAATACTGATTGATGCCTTCTCCACACAGCTCACCAGAGCAAGTGGGTCTAGATTTAGCCTAGTTCACGTGAAAGCATGCTCATGACAAAGTCATCCTCAAATTAATCCTGTCTCACACAGACTGCACTGACCCAGCACATCCCTCAGAGGTTCCTCTGAAGCCACATCTGTTGCCTCCTACAACTGAAATAGCTAACATGAGTGAGTGGCTCAGTTGGCATGAGTTTCTGTTCACCCTCATGGGTACGCAGGGCAAAATTGGAGGAGGTACTGTAGAGTTAACAACATTCAAGTGGCTGAGCCACAGAACCCCTGGCTCTCAAACAAAGTAAAAGTAGCACCAAACATTTTAACCCTGATCTGTAGAGCCCAGGTTATGCACAATGTCCAAAACATTCTCTGCCACTCAAACAAAGAAGAAGAAAAAAGACAAAAAGCTAACAGAAAGATCAAACCTACAGTCAATTCCTCACCCATCAATGCCTAGCACACGTCAAACACTGAAAGCCATTGTTTGAGTGTTACAACTGGAGCTGAACACTCAAACCTTTGGCAAGATGTTTCTGTGTATTTACAAGGAAGGGAAAGCTGTTTGAAGCACCAGCTGAATGCAACTCCAAAATAATTCCATAAACTACATTGCAACACTTTACAGCCACACTATGGTCAAGTGTGTCAGCTTGTGAGAAAATTGTCAAAGTCAAACAAAGAAAAACTGCAAAAGAAAACCAGTAACACCTCAATCACCAAAGATGAGCTCCATGCCCACAGGAAGACAGACAAGACTTCAAACCTCTGCACTCGTTCTTACCCTGCATTATTGCCTTTCTGACAAAAATAAGAGCATGCCATTCCATACAAAATACAGAACGCAGAAGTGAGTAGGTGGCACGTTATCATCAGTAACAGTGACAGTACAACTTATTTTTTAACTGTGATCATGTTTAAACCCTATCCCAGTAGCTTCAGTCTGATGCCTGCTAAGGCAGAAATAGAAGACTGAAAATTACAAGCTGTTTATAACACTGAATTTATGTTTCACAATCTGTGATGACAATAGAGCTTAACAGAAATTGTCTCTCCTGAGGACTGTTCTTCTCCACCTTTTAAAAAAATATATATATAGTTGTGTGCATGATTTTATTTATTTATTTTTAAAACAGTTGTCTACACACATCCAAGTGACTCAGCAACTGGCTGACAGAAACCTATGGGATATACACTTAGGTAGCTGGGATAAGCAGCCAATTCTTCCAGAATGAAAATTCATCATGTGGCTGGGCTCAGCAACTCACATTTAGGGAGATTTTACTATGCTTTTAGCTACCTGCTGAGTTGTCATCCTGCAGTCATCTAGGAAAAGCACCTCTCTTAAAAAGTTTTTTGGAGATTTGGTTTGGGTTTTTTTTTAATTTTTAAAAAAATGACTGGCCAACCAGGCCACACCATTCAGGCTTCACTAGAAGCAAATTAGCAAAACAGTATCATAACATATAATTGCATCCATAATGGTCAGCTAAAGGATTTAATAGAGAGTCAATGGGATGTTATACTTAGATCTACAGAAAGATTAGAAGTCTGATGCAATTACTCTTAACAATATGCAACACATGGCCCTACTATCCTGTGCTAACAGACTTTTATGGGATGAAACACAAAAATCCTACATTCTCTGGCCTTTCATATTCATGTTTCTGTTTGAACAAATTGAACTAAGACTTCCATTCATCCCGTATTTCCACCTGAACAAAGATTTAAGAGAAAAAAAAAAATCATCTAATTGCATAGAAGAAAAAGATAGTGCTATCAAACTTCATTTAACACAACAGGGAGCTCTCCCACCCCTCCCTTCACATGGCAGCTCTGCAGCTTAAAATCACAGTAAGTCGTGCTGGAACCTGCTTTCTCAAGGCAGTTAAAATATGACCAACTTGCAATCCCCAAAAAGGGTTTTAAAGGTATTAAATTACATATATGCAGGTGTTGTGGGGCTTTCCAGTCATGAGCTAACTGGATTGGAAAAAAAAAAAGAACCTTCCTCTCCAAATACAAGGTAAAACATGTGGGTTGGCACCAGAGACAAGGTGACTAGTAGTTCAGGTCTTATCAACCAAGAACAGTTACACCAGAACATAATTTAAGGCAAATATAAACCCAAGTAGCTATATCAGTAGGAGTTTTTATGTGAACTGACTTTTCTGGCCAAATGCACACTTTTGACTCACTTTTAGTACCACAAACACAGCCCAACCAAGGGAAGTGTTCTTTATACTAGAATAACAGCATTCACACAGGGTTGTTATTGTCTCAGAGGCATCGCAGCACAATAACTAGGAAAAAAAAAAAAAAACCCAAAAAACCAACCCACACCTCTGTGATACCCGCCAAGGTGAGTGTCACCACAAACAAAGCAGCCTTAATGCATACAGGTGAGAAATAACCAGATAAAAAGAGTTAAGCATGGAAAACTAGAGCCCTTTTAGGCACAGTGAACAACCAGAACTCAAAGGTTTACATTTCTCTGAAGATAAAAGCTTCCTGTCCTCAGCGTAGGTTTTCAAGGTATCTATGCACATCTTCTGTTTGGCAATTAATTGACCTTCACTGTAAAATAGTTAAAATAAAAAACATACAAAAATTACACACACACCTTGTTAAAAAAAGTGACAACAATGGTTTACGCCCAGTCACTTGTCCACACTTGGCTTTTAAGTTCAAGGTTGACATTTCAGCCCATATCCTCCACTTTACATTTATATACTGCCCAAGACATTGGATTTCCAACCCTATATATAGTTCTTAGACACTGCCTAGAAGCAGTGTGAGTGATGCACAATGTTATAATTCTGGTTAACAGAATGGTTTAGGTATTTAATCAGCCTAGATGTACCGAGTTCTACTGCCTGGCAACTGCAATTATTGTCACAATACCCACTTTTATTAGAAGAGGAATGGAATGGCAGAATAAGCAGCAGAATTATTATTCATCCTCTGGCAGGTACTTCTGGAAAGCCTGCGATGCAAAAGGTTGTCCTAATGCATTTCTAACAAATTCACCCATGAGAAAACACTAGGTTGGAGAAATACAGCCATGGCAGATTTCATTCAGCAACTCGTCATCAGGGATTATCTATTCTGCTCCACTTCTGAGACAAAACTTGGGGGAAGAGTGTTCGAAGAAGGGATGCCAGAAGTTATGGGAGATGAGACTTGGAAACACACAGACATATTTCCAAGCTACACTTGGTGCAGAGGACACAGGAAGACAGTATTCTGTAAACAACACTGAAGAGTCACGCTTTAATCTCAATTCAGATACTCAAAAGTTGAGTTAAACCAAAGAGAAAAATAAAAACCAGCACAAATGCATCAAAACTGAATTTCTAAGTGCTGAAGCAGTCACTTCAGTTATGAAGTCTGAAAAGTCTTGTTTCCAACTCAAGTTATATATTGACATTCCTTGACAAATTAATCCAAAAAATCCCAACTAAGACAACTTGTGCAGGAAAAGGAGGAAAAAAAAAAGGAAATTTAAAATAACACCCAGGTCAGTGTTCCTTCTTAAAATGCAATGCATGGAATAGATTAAGTTTATAAACAGAACAGATAAAAGCAAAGAATTAAAAAAAGGCAAGGAAGAAATCTTTGTTTTGGTATGAATATGTACACATCCATGCTGGGGGAGGTGAGGGATAGACAGGAGTGGGTCTTTGTGGAGACTGTTAACTTGTTAAATTATTAAAATATCGTAACAAAAAGAGAGTAGCTAGGGAACTAACATATCAAGTGAGCTCCAGTCACGTTAACCAATCCAAAGGATGACATTTTATCTGAAAGGAAAGGCTAGTCAAAAGGAAGTAATGAAGAAGATAACCATCAAAGAACAAAAAGCAGGCCTGAGCACACAGCCAGCAGCAAAACTGCACCAAAACCTACAAATGAAGCGTAAAACATCAGACTTGGTAATCCCGCTACCAATGAATTATTCACCCCATGACGATCAATATTACAATACACACAGAGATACGTATTTTTATCTCAACCTCTATTTGACCCAGCAGGAGCTACAGACACTTTCCCACACTAATTCACGTTCTTCAAGGAGAGTCAAGATGAGGGGAAAAAAAAAAAGTTGGAAGCATTTCAGGTTCTGTCTCCTTTCAGCCCATTTCCACTGAATGGTACCACAACTATCTCAAGAGAAACCGATCAGAACAGATTTGTGTTATCTGAGCACCTGGTCAGTAAAGCAAAACACTACATGATCACAGCAAGATATTTTGTTCATGCAGTAAACCAAACCCTGGTTGTGGTGTCAGTCCTTTCAAGTCGTTGCCCTCCCTTCCTTCATTGCATCAAAAGCAAAGCATCTTTTAAAAATTCCTCTGAATTTTCTGAATTCCCCTGAAAGGCCTGAACAAGTGCCTGAACTTCCAAAATCTATTCTCTGTAGCCTTGAGCAAGAGTGACAGGAAATAAACTTCTCCTCAATGGCTGCTTTTACATTTTGTTGTTTGGTTTTTGTTGTTTTTTTGGATTTTTTTAAAGCCATCAGTACTAGACCTATTACAAATTTGGAAACTGCAGATCAGGCAACATGGAAGGAGAGGAAGGCAATGGAGAGAGGAAGAGGAGGGTTGACTTTCGGGCAATCAACTTGAAAAATCCTTACTTCAGTGAAGTGTTAAAGAAGCAATTTCAGATGTTTTAGACATCTTGCATGAGCTTCTGAAACATAACCAAGCTAAAGGGAAAAGGGTTAATTATATCCCTTATGCTCCAGAGTATTTCAGCAGCCTATGCGTTATGTTCTTCTGAAGGGCAAGTTGTTCTTTTATTTACTGTTTAAAACACAAACATAAACACAAAGTGTCCAACACTAAGGTGGTGATTACCAATTTTACTCAAACAGAGGAATACAAGGCTGCAGGCTTTCTGCTGCTAGAAAGCATTTAAATCTATTACATCTCTCTGACTTTTTTTTCCCTCCTTGCTCTTCTCCGATACAGATCACAAAACCAACTAAGACATCTGACATACAGGAGAACATCCTGCTGATTAAGAAAAAACAAGAGCACATTACTCTGGAGAGGATACAAAGCACCACTTCCTAATGCATTCTACTCTGTCAGCACAACAGGCTTCTCGTCATTTCAAAGGGAAACTGGGCGTATCGATTTTTCCAAAACACAAGTATTATAAAAATATTATACATTTAATTGGTTTAACAAAGTGTTTTTGTACTGGGACATATCAACATCAGATCCTACAAGACGAGGTATAAAGTATCAAGGTGGGGGCTGTATGATTTGAAGATTCTCTGCAAGGGACAGCTTTGAGAACTGCCATGATCAGACCTAATAAAGCTCTTTTGAAGCTCCTATAACCCTCAGTAAGACTGAGACATGTCTTTTAAGGGTGGCAAAACTCTTACTTCCAAATCCGTAACACCCTGAAGAAACATCATACTTCTCTGAAAACTAGTGTCCTTTCCACGCTTCACCAAATTTCAACGGTGCAACGCAGTGTTCCACGTTTGCTCAACTTCTAGAGGAAAGGAAAGTTCTTTACACCCTCTCAGAGCCATTTATTTCTCTAGTTGTTCCCTTGCAAAAGCCAGAGCAACTGAATCAGCTTTTCTGAAAGTCAAAGCCACACACTTAGCCTGTCACAAAGCCTGGAAGATTTTTTTTTCCCTGTTTTGATTATAAATTTGAAAATCAAGGTGTTCTCAAGACAGCATCTCTTTTTCCCCTTTCTCAGTTTTCTACAATCCCAAATATGGCAACATTGGGAAAAGTTTGTACACATTTTCCAAGGAAAAAGTAGATTTTTTTTTTCCTTCTCCTTGTTCTTTATTTGTGTTTTAATACAGCATATCAGACTGTACATCCATGACAACTTTCAACAGTTCAAAAACCATCTGAATAGCCTAAGACAGAGCACAGATTGTTATTTTGCCTTCCAAATTACTATTTCAGAAATATTCTCTAAAATCAGAATTCTGTGAGGGATGCAATAAACAGAGGAGAAGAGACAGCCGTACCTCCCTCACGCCTCCTCTTATTCCTCCAGGGAACTAAACTAAGTTTTCTTTTCCTGAAGTGATACTTGGAGGCTTCTTTATAGCTTGCTTCCAAACATAACTCAGAACAGTATACATCCTCCCTTCAATTTCTTCCAACAAATCCCCGTTCAGCAGAATTGACTCTCACATATGCAATGTGGGCAGTCTAGTAACATAAATTTAATAGTTAAAAAAAAAAATTGCTGACAGTGAGTTCTAGGATGGAAAAAAAAATAAATTTTAAATCTTACCTGCATTTGTTACCACAATGTTTCTAGTTACTGTCAAAAAAGCATTAATCCCATTTCATCACAAGAAAAGAATAGAGCTGTAGAATGACAAGTTCAAGGATTCATCAAAATATAAGCACAAACAATCACTGAGATATGCAAGATTTGCTCCATCATGCACTGCTGTTCCCACAGCCCATTCTCTGTCACTGTGCAGCCTGACACTCACTCTGCAGTCACGCTGCAAAGGAGTGAGACTTCCACAGAAAACAGTACCTGGGAGCAAAGGGATTTCAAGATAAAAATCTTCAGAGCTAAGTGACAGAAATGCAGGTCAATCAGAAGAGATCTCCAGTACTGGGTAGACTAATGAAGGTTTAAACTTAAGCTTCTACCAGTAGCCACTTCGGAAACCTCTTCCCCATCACCTGGCTGAAGAGCGAGTGCCCAGCTTATCCTAACTTGTAGGTAATTGAGGCAGCCCATCACACCTTCTCCAAAGCCTCTCATCTCGGGCACACACCTGTTCTCACTATTAAGACATTTTTGTACCAACACCCAGGGCAGCATTGAATTACTCCAGAAAGAGCCACTTCCACATTCCACCCTCAAACTCCCCTCCAAGAAGTCATCAGTCCCTCTCGGCTTTCAAACTTCAGTAATTTTGGAATCAACAGGAAATGGAGATCAATTGTGATTTTCCTAACTCAATAATGACTCATCACTCAACTCCCTTCAGCATTCAAATTCATCTGTGAAGAGACATGATAGCGAGGCCAAATTAAAAATAGCAAATCTGGCTTGCTCACAATTAACACTCACTCGTCCATCAGATTTGCCATGGATTGCAACCTACTCAGGCATCTTGAGATACCTTCACGTTATGACCATCTTTCTTATCTCCCTGTCAGATTCCCAACGCAGTTACACTTTGGCTTTCTTAGCTTAACCACAAAGAATCATCAATAAATTAAATTTATTATATAAACCCATTCTACTACATTCTATAACAACTATCACTCAATTTGAACACACCTAAATAAGAGTTAACTCTGCCTACCAGTGCCCCTAGCTAGTGGCAACAAATCTTCTGTTCTTTATATTACAAGAATACTCTCAAATCATTTAGATTTCTTTCTGCTTACATAATCTCCAAGCAAAAAAAACCTAAAGCATTTGCATGAAATTAAAAGTCAATAAAAACAACTATTTCATTTACAAAAATGGAAAATAATTTTATATAAACCACTTAAATGCATTCTTCTAAAAATAAACTTAATTACAAATCTAACATGAAATTATAACAGCATATATTAGGGCAAATGTCTACTGTAATTTAAATAAAATAAAAATAGTAAGCATATAATTTGCACAAAAAAGTTTGGACTGGTGAATTTACTGTTCAGTGCTCTCTCGGAGACACCCTTTCTTGAAATGCTAAGACAGCTTTTACATTCAACAGCTACTTCCACAAGTGCCTCATTTCACTTTACTCACATGGTTCAGTTCAATGAGAAATTAATTCCAAATTAAAAAGGACTCCTGCATAGAAACCTGTGAAACAATCAGTGGGTAAGATATATTAGCTCTAAACTTTTGAGAAACAATTACAAGTTATTTTTTCTGTTGATTACGGTTTTTTTACATCATGCCCGTCCATCACACTTGAAGTTTTAATTAAGTCTTAAAATTCAGATCTTCTGCATTTCAATTAAAATTCTGTTTTCCATACAAATAAAAAAAATGACACAAATGAGAAGTAATCTACCAGAAAATACATCATTTGCCATTTTGTCACTTAAAAATGTGAAAATTAAGAATCTAAGTAAATGTATCCAAGGCATCTAATTATTTACATGAATGCGAAAAAAGTGCAAACGCTATTCGTTGGCAAAACCCCTGTATTTTCCAAAAAGGTTGTATTTGCAACTCAAGGTGTTCTCCCAGCTGTCAGACAATAAAAAATTCCACCTTAAAATATGCAAAATGAGATTAAAACTGCGTATTTAAAGCAAGTTCTTCCTGCATGCTGTTTTAAGTTACTATCAAAATCACTCACACTCCATCTCAATAAAAGGAAAAAAAAAATTAATATGCTAGTAGTGCTCTGAGGCCTTCATACCAAGGAAGAAATAAACTTCGAAGGACAAATTGGAACCAAATTCATGACATTTCCACCAGAAGGTTACGAAGCTACAGAGAGTTGTGGTGCCCAGTGGAAGCATCAGAATTGGTTTTAATTCTGCAGAACTAATACATCCATCAAGCACTCTGTCTACAGCTTGCGCTGAAGCATATCTCCACTAAACAAACAAACTCTCCGTATTTCAATACAAATAATTCAGCTACTTTGAGACGATGGCCGGATGGTAACACGCTAATCCTCCTGTTCACATTCACAGCTGTCTCGGGAGGAAGCCCCTGCCCCTGCAGCAAGGGGTGGGCTGCGATACTGCACCCCAGAGCTGACGCAGAGAGAATTTCATCCACACACTGAATGCTCCCTAATCCAGAGGATGCATCTTCCCTTCCAGACCCAGATGTGGGTGTGATGCATGGCTAAGTCATGGAAACCCACCTCTCACGGTACAGACAGGAACCACACAGAGTCCTGCTCGTTGGAGAACTGGGCTAAAACAACCAGTTGTTTTGCTTCTCCCTCGCCCCCTTCTCAACCACACCATCCCATCCCATCCCCTCAGGCTCTCATCCTGCCCTTCCCTGAGCCAGTGGAACTCACTAGTTAAATCAGCTGATAGGAAAATTAACTCTTCCACCCTCCGAACATCTCAGCAGTGATGACTGTGCACAGGACTCAGAGCCTAAAACTACATTCATCATTTCCTGGGCACCAGGCTCAACACCAACAAACCCAGCCTCGTAGTCACGCTCTTCTGCAACCAAGACATCAAGGAGCCACGTAACGAGCACGCGACACTATTGAAAGGTTGAGAATTGATGGAGAGGGAGAACAGAGGGGGCTGTACCCAACCAGGGTATGCAGACATCTTCAATGGAGCATTCCTCCCTCCCCCTGCAAAAATCAGTGGACATGACAATTGTATCCTCAGCCCCTCTCCTCTTCACTTCTCCCCCACCCACTTCCCGCTATCAAACGGATTCACATCTTCTCATCTCACCCGGACTGGGGGAAGCTGCGAGGGTGTTAAAAGATGGACTCGAGGCATGAGACACCATGAGCAGTGACAGTCATCCTGAGGTCAGAACAGTATTTTTATACTGCAGTAAACAAGGCCTGTGGCCACATGTGCAACAAGAAGGAAACATGGAATAGCTGCACACTTCTGTGAGCAGCTGCTCCTGACGAATGAGAAGTCGTCACAACATCACAACCCATCCTTGTAGAGAGGCCAAACCATGCTCAAACCACCTCAGCTTTTGTTCCACTCTAACTGCATGTGACACCACATAACCTTAACCTGTGAAGATCTGGAGTTTAGGTTTAGTCTAATATAACATCTCCTTATCAGCCAGATGATTCCAACCAACACCCCCATCCCCACGCTTCTGCTGAGAGTACAGCGTTCCAACGCCTGACAACACACAGCTTCCCAGTGAAAGTGCCTTCACCTGGATAAAAGAATCACAGGAGGGAGCATCTGAAATCATGTCAGTGTTTTAAAAACGACACCCTTGAACCACCCCTCAAGGAAAGCATTCCTCTGTATTTTACAAAGGGGGAGAGAAATACAAACACCCGGAGGAGGAATAAAATTCCGTCCCAACCCTTGCACACTGTCAGCTCCTGAAGCACGAGATGCGATCACTCCCTATTTTAGCATGCATGACTGCCAACCCTGTTGCTCACAAAAATTATCCGGTCCCTTTTTAAAATCCACTTACAGTATTTAACTTCAGGCTTTTCTACCCAACTAATGGATGGATAGAGGTGAACGCAGTGATAACAACACCTTGCTATGCTTTATTTCTTGTTCATTAATAAAAATAATAATAATAATTAAAAAAAAATAGGACCCTTGCTCTCTCCATTTATACTTGTCAAATTAGTATTTAAACAAAACCAAATCTGGAAAGAAAAACCAATGTGTGTGAACACAACGGTGTGGCACTACGATCTAACACCCGATTCCCGCATTCCAATTCTCTTGCTCTTGAACACTGCAAGGTATTGCGGACAAATTTAAAAATAAAGTCGCTGGTATCAACTACAAAAACACCAAGAAAATCCTCAGACAATGTTGGCTTAGCCAGTGGAATGTGTAATTCTTGTCTTCATGCTATCACTTTCTTTCATGAAAAATACTGGAAAGTATCTTTTTACCAGGGTAACCAACTTTGACTTCAATCTTGCTGACATTTCTTAAGCACAGCGGAATAATTCCATTCATATGCAAATTGTACAATAAGCCGTGAGTAGCAGCATTCGCAGAGACTCCCTCACAGAGATGAGTATTTACTCTGCCCAAGTCTAATCTGCAACGACGTATCTGAAATGAATCAAGACCCAAAAGGTACAACCCCAACAATTTACAGATGGCAGATTTTCAGCATTGAGTTTTGTTGTTTTTTTTTGTTTTTTTTTTTTTACTTTGTGGAGTATTTTTAAATATTAAAGAGATGAAAGAATTGAGAACTGAGATTGCATCTGTTGCCATCACAATTTAACCACAGTCCATGTATTTATACAGTGGAATCTCCAAAATAACACTGCATCTGTTAAGATGACAGTGTTTTTCCATGGGCTGTGCTGTGTTATAGCGGAGTTACTCCAAAGCTTTCCATGGGCTGTGCTGTGTTATAGCAGAGTTACTCCAAAGCTATTGCTTTTGAAGTGCTGATTGCGATCCACCCCAAATTCTTTTTGTAATCTTCCTCAGACACAAAAGCTGGTGGGTTTTTTTTTTTTTCTCAGTATGGTCTGTGAACAACAAAACCCTAATACATCTCATCAGTGGGCATTTGGCACTAAAGCCTTACAGCTAATGCAACATGTTTATTTAAACAATGAACTACCAAAAGAGATACACAAAACATAAACCATGTAGAAACAGATGTCCATTCCACATGTGTTTCTGCTGAAGTGCAGAACGACCGCCACATACGCACACAAATGCATTTATTTCTCTGTCTGTGCCTTATTTCTGTAGGATAACAACTGAACCAACTTAAAAGGACCTTTGTTCATTCACTGGTAACACTGGCCACATTTTAGAACCACAACCCCTCAAAGCATATACAAGCTGAAATTTTAAAAGGGACTCTCATAACCTAATTTAAGTATTAAATACATGTTACGTGCCTCTTGTTGAGACGCAATATCAATAAAAATATTTGTCCACGTAGTCAGCCTCCTCGAATGTGACAAAAATACAAACATTTTATTAGCGCACAGACAAAAAATGAAACAGACAAACAAACAATCACAACCTTCGCTCACTGCCAGGCAGGCTCAAGTCACAGTCTCAAACCAAGTTTCAAGTTTGGAACAACAAATGTGTTTTCCTTAAACCCCATTTTTGCTCTTTTGTACAGTGACAACTGCACAGACTCAGCTTCCACCATGGGTGTAGCCACTGGAAGAGCTGCAAGGGAATACCAACATAACTTACTAAAACAAAATCTCCATATCCAGGGATAACAGGACTAACAGACCCTTCAACTTTTGGCATCCTCCTCCACACAGAAATGGTCATAAATCCTACTGGTTGGTAACTTTCTTGTCCCCAGTCTCAGTACATTTCAGGTCCAAGGAAAAGAGGAGCAAAGTGGACACAATAACAGCAACTTACAGGCATCTCTTAACACAGCTGGATGTTCATTCCCTCCATACTTCCCAGGAGCCATGGCATTTGCAAGGGACCAATAAAATGTACATCCATCTCAAAAAGAATTTAAAAAAAGGGAAGAAAGCTTCAACCACAATAAACTGAAAGAAGATGTTAACTGCAATCAATACAGAACCACAAGCTGCTTCCATTTGGGGATACAGAACAACCAGAGAGAAACAGCAGCTAAAAATCTTGTCATGGCAGCCAGACACCATCACAATTCCAGTGGGCTCTCTGCTCCATCCCAGTCGGTCTGTGAACTCTTAACACAGTTTGTGCCATCATCATGTTACGCATGTCTCTTAACACTGTTTCTCAGCTAAAAGAAAGGTAGAGCCACCTGAAAGCTTAACAAGAATCCACGCTATTTAACGCCATCAGTATTTCGGAGAACAAACCAAATCCCCAGTGGGATACACGGAATTTGACTAGAGAAGACAACAGGTAACAACTTAACTTCACATCAAAAGCCCCAGGAGAAAGCAACAAGAACATCAAAATAAAAGTAATTTCTGCACTGGCAAAGAGCACAGGGGATAGGACAAACAAGGTATTTCCATTGTGATTTCAACTCCAACACTACAGCCAAATGTTACTCCAAGATCAGCTGAGCGGTGCAAATACGTGTTTGTCCCTACAGCGCGGTGCCAGCGCCTTCCCTCCTCCCGCGAGGTCTCTGCAACGGGCTTTTAAGCCTTTCAAGGTACATGCTACTCTCACACAGAAAGACCCAAGGGGAGGTGACAAGAGCAGCAGGGAAGCAAAATACACTATTTGTAGAAGGACAAAACATGGAGATGACTCTCAACTGAAGTCAGTGCAAATAATGAGGAAACCACCCCAGCGAGATGCGGGGATGAAGCCCTCCCGAAGCCCAAGCCAATTCTTCTTTACAAGTTTGGTTATAAACTGTTTACAGGAGCAGCTGTCACCAGAATTTTCTCCAAAATGCTGTAACCGTTTGATTAAGACTTCAGAATTGAACTATCCATCTCTAGAAGAAGACCTTCCACTTTCAGAAAAACTGCTGATTATTTTTGAGGACTGCTCTATCACATATAATTTTAGGGGTTTTTTTTTTTCCCCTACACAAACTATTCTGGGAGCTTGCTTCTCAAATATAATGAGCTGCATGTCTAGAAAACCAGGAAAACCAGCAGTGTGTCAATTTATATTTGAGGAAGCTGTTTCTGCATCCAAAAGATCTCGAATTCTCTTTCCCCACAAATAACTTTTTCCAAACATAACAGTTCAGCTCTTGCAAAGTTTTCCTGCGCATACGTATCAGGAAGAGTTCTCAAGCTGAGTACCACGATCCATAAGCAAATCAAGATACAGAGTCCCACTAAGGGAAAACCTCCTACCACCACCTTACCAGGTGCTAAAACACCTTTTGTTAGCAACAAAAGAGTAAATAAAACAATGTGATGCTATCCTAACCTCACCAACACACTGCTGGAGAAGAGAAGGCTCTGGGAGGGGGTGACTTTCTAGCAGCCTTCCAGTACCTGAAAGGAACTGGGGAAGAACTGTTCACAAGGGCAGGCAGCAATAGGACGAGGGGTCATGGTTTTAAACTAGAAAAGGGGAGATTTAGGTTAGATATTAGGAAAAAGTTCTTCAATACGAGGGTGGTGGATCATTGGAACAGGTTGGCCAGAGAGGTAGTGGAGGCCCTGTCCCTGGAGATATTCAAGGTCAGGTTTGATGGGGCTCTGAGCAACCTGCTGTAGTGAAGATGTCCCTGCTCACTGCAGGGGGGTTGGACTGGATGACCTTGGAAGGTCCCTTCCACCCCAATACATTCTATGATTCTACCAGCAGACCCTTTCAACTGTTGTGCTTACAGAAGTTTAATCCCATAAATACTCTCCACGTTCCAGCAATGTGTATATAACCAAGAACAAAGTGAGCACCTTCGTCCTCCTGCCACTTCATCTCATCTTACACAAGAACTGCCACTCTGACACAGTTTGAAGATAATGATGTGCTCCCTACTTGAGAATCACACATTCAGCTGCAGCTACCTACTGTATTCCAGTAGTAACAAATGGAAGAGATACTTCAAAGAGCACATTATCCCAGCTCTAATTTATGCATGCTCCCTCTTACCATCAAGCCATTCATTTTAAACCTGTCAGATATACTTGTAATGTAGCATCATGAATAATTTAAAAAGTAATCTGTATAAACCAAGTTTATAAACTTACCAGCAGGTACAGTACCTTTCATTCAAGCAGACTGCACTCTGATAAAGTACAAGGGATCTCTGACTACTTCAGCATGTATTCATTTCATGCATTTTGAACTTCAAAAAATTCTCCTTTCCTGCCTCCAATCAAATCCTCTGCTATTTGAACAAGTATTGTGTAAGTAGCTGACTTAAATGAGCAGTGTACTAATTTGTGAACTGTTCATATTGAAGGAAGAAAAAAAGCTTCCGGAAACAATCAGTAAAAATGACCCACCACCCATTCAACAGCAGGAGAAAAACAACAGATGTAAAGTTTGCCTCTGTCACTAACAACTCCAATATTCTCTGCGTTTGCATGAGGATTTGCAATTTGCCAGAATTTGGCACTGCTACCCTCCCCAGGGAGAAGGGATGCTCAGCAAAGACCTCCAAAAAAAGCCCACTCATTAAGAGAAAGTGTTTTGATGAGAGCTGATGCTCCAACTTCCAAGTAAACAGAGCTATCTTTACAGCATGTAATGGCACCAATCAGAGGTTTGCAGATAACACCGGCCCTGACTGGTCACAAAGCTATTTCAATAACATGTGCTTCCCTGGCAACTCACTGCAAATTAGGTCACTTGCACTTGCCCAAAACCCACATCCTCACAAACTAAGTATTCACAAAAGCAGGACACAAACCTATTTTATAAACTATTACAGTACAGCACATACATGTGCAGTTCACCTATTTCACCTAAAAACTTTGTTATTTGTAAAATACAGGCTTTTTTTTAAGTCAACAGCATAGCACAGAGTCCTTAAAGCACAACCTAGTTAGCACTTCTCTTCCGTAATAATCTTAACATGAACCATTGCTCCAAGTTATTATTAAAATGACTTTGTGTTGCTACGCTTCTGTGACAATCTTAACATGAACCACTGCTCCAGTTATTATTAAAATGACTTAAAATATAAAAATTTCTATTAAAAATAAAGTTATTATTAAAATGACTTTGTGTTGCTACAAAAACATATATTTGCTGTTCTACCAAAATATTTCTTAAGTGGATTTGTTCCTCTAGAGGAATAATCTCAGTACTTTATTGGGGTGTGAAGTCCCTTCTCACTGGGTAGGTAAAAGATGACAGTCTCCTTGAAAAAAAACTATTGGGGGAGTCACTGAAACAGAGAGAAGCTTATTTCTAATCATACCAGCAAGTTCACCAAGAAAGGAACAGAGTAATGGGAAATGTACACATTTGGATATTTCAAAATTGATAAATAAAACTGTATGACATTAAAGCTTACAAGTTATATGCAAATCGATCTGTAAATAAAGAAATAATAAATTTGCTTTTCAGCACGTTTTAAATAATCTTGTGCCACAACAGCAACTTCTCGAGGATTTCAACATCGAAGAACTTAATTGGTGTCTTGAAAGCTATCCTAAGGGAACTGCTCATATTAGCATTTTCAAAAGTTAAAAAACAAAATTTCAGTGATGAATGCAAGTTAAACCTTCTCAATACAGCACCATGATAGCATCAGTTTTGCCAGAACACATCTCCTTAATTAATGAATAAGACAGAGTATTATCAAATTTATTTAGCAAAACCAAGTCCTGCTTAAAGGAACTAGAGCCTATTTTTAAGGCTGAAGACTTGGTACAGCTCTGTTTGCAGAGCAGAGAAATGTATGAATGAACACTGTATGCTCCTAATCATCTGTCGGTCCTCAAAGTTTGTCTCAGACAGTTCTGGACACAAAAAAGACAAATACAGTACTAGAGAAATCAGTCCAGATTGTACCTGTCATGACTTGGCTAAGAGGGGGAAAAAAATCAACTAAAAAAACCACACACAAGACAAGCTGGCTAACAACCCCAAATGTGTCTTCATCAACTACTGTTTGTTGAGTTCTGCTTTTGTACAATAATAAAAAAAAAAAAATTTTGAAACTATTCTTTTTTACAGTGGCTTTCATAAATCATAAAAACTAATCCAACTAACCTACACAAAGAAGCTGTCTATACAATTTACAGTGATAGAAAAATTATACATGTCAAATACTTCAAAATACTAAAACAGTATTTCTACCTTTCAAACACATCATTGCATCCCTGAATTCTTTCTGAACACAACTCTTAAAAGCAGCATGTTCCCTTACCACCTTCAGCCCTGAAACCTGAAAAGCTCAACTTTGGCAGAAAGATCTGAAATTAACTGAAACTACAAATCTGCAACAATTTTAATTAAGAGACTCTCGAGACAATTACTCAAACTGCAGCTTTTTTTTTAAATTTAGTAACATACACAATAGTTTTCAGCCATAAACTGCAGTTTATCCATTCCTATGTGCACGCTCACGCGTATAAATAAAAAACAGCTGCTACTTGATAACATCACAAAGCATTTCCAAATGGAAATGCTTTACACTAAAATCTAAATAAGAATGTATTTCATTTCATAAAGCAAAGTTTAAAATCACTTTTTCAGAAAGTTGCTGTTGCTTCTCAGCCAACACTTTTTCAGGAAAGCAAAATAATGTTAATGAAGTTTATTAATTTAACTACAGGTAACCTAGATAAATACTCTAAATATTTTTTAAATAATTTAATTCAGTACATTTTGTAAGTTATGAACTTTAGGGCCATTACAGATGATGAGCTAGATAAGTTGTTTTCTGTGTGGGATCATAAAGTTAACATCCAGTGTGAGAAAAACAGGTTTCCTGCATATATTATTTCCTCTCTCTCTCAAAGTTCAGAACCATAAACAAACTTCTCTATAACGAAGTTTGCGGTAGCTCACAATTCTCACAGATTGAATATACACACACTATAATTAATCATTTAACAAAACTGCCTCTTCTGCTCTCACTGAGTTAATAGTTCCAGTGATCACTGGTAAAATCTACCTCAGAGTAAAAGAAGGAAAAAAAAAATGGGGAAGAGAAAAATGTTTAAGTTAAACATTAATTAAAAATGTCCTTTAAAGCTAATAGTTACAGCCCCAAAATGGATTTTAATTTTACATGTTAGATGCTTTAAAAAAAAAAAAAAAAAAAAATCTCCTCACTGAAAACATTCTCCTCCAAGATTTTCTAGTAAATGCCAGTTTAGCAGAAAAGTAAACAGGATTTGGAACAGTTTTTCCCAAGGTAACATATACTGACAGAAATTAATTATTTACCAATGAAGACAGATTCAAAAATGATCACATGGAAATTCCTCAACACTAGATTTTGTGTGTAAATTTCAAGATGAAAACAATGTCAGTGTCACTGGAGCTGTGCTTTCACTATACTCTAGAATTAGCTTGAAGGAACAACTGGTCAGGGAAAAGCTGACATAAAAATTAACACAACAGTTTATCAAATCTCAGATTCCCTATTAAAGCCAACAAATCATTCCTCCTGTTGTACTTGTTAAACTAACTGATCTGTCTTCTCACTCTCTGCAGTCCCTTGCTTTCCTCACTTCTCACAACATACTTAAATTTCCTTCACTTCACACAAAGAAGAGGATTTCTCTCTCTCAGATGTTGGTTCAGCGCTGAAACTTCTAACACACATCATCTTTCCACACCCATTCCTCTGCTTTCTCACATTCTCAACGCATTTTGCCCAATATTAGCTAAGTCACTACCATTTCCTAACCCTTTCAGTTTCTGACTCATACAAGCCTTTGCTCCAGTTCTGGTAAGGAAACACTTTGAAAGTACAATCTAACACAATCCAAAAAAGTCAAAAGTACTGCCTGGCTCACTGCTCCTTCCCATGGACTCCCATCACCATCCCTCCCTCAACACTTTCCTCCTGTCCCCTTTCTGGTGAGCCCAACTGACACCAATTCCTTAAACACTCTGGCATTTTATATTCACAACCTCAATTAGAGAAAGAATTACCCAACTCTCATTTACCAACATTCACTAACCACTAAGCGCACAGGAAAATGCTGATGTGAAAGGTAGGTGTGCGTAAGGCTGGCACGCAGGAGGTCGTGAGGGTTTTTACTAAGCAACCTGGGAGAGAGATTAAACATACAGCATGAGCGACTGTTTACTAACATCAAAAACAAAGTCTAGCCTAGACAGACAAACAAAAGCTCAGAGCCAACCTGAACAGATCCACCAAGATACCAGCGTGAAGTATTACCAGACCTAAAACCATTACTTTTTTTATTCCAAATGTTTAACTCGCTCCCTTCCATTCATCCCCTTTGTAAAGGTGCACAAGGGTGAAATTCAAAACCCAATCGTCCTCAAGGTAGAAAAGGAAGAAAACACCAAGTTTATGCTTCATCTTAAACCTACCCCTAAGATGAAACAGTCTCCAGCAGTTGTAACTTTACACATCAAATGCACTGTTAACGCCAGCACATACTTCATCTTAACGAAGGGTCTTTTTATTTTTGTGTCGTTCTAACTAAATCTCAGGAAATTCTCAGCATTTTTTAAAAACTGCTTTTCAATCAGAAGCTTTTCCACTTTCTACCTGCATTTTAAAGAGGTTTCTGTCATATAACCATGAACAGATTTTACATAATTTAGCATTAAAGGGATGGGTCTCTCCCCTCCTGTTGTAACTCCTTTGTATTCCTATTTAGGAATGCCTTGCTTGTTTGACCGAAAATGGAAGTGCCTTTTAGCTATGACACAGTATATATGAAAAACAAATAAAAATTAAGATTAATCTTCCTTCCACTATTGTGGGGAGAGAGAAGAATATGAAGAGATTCAAAACATCTGCTCTGGAGATCATTTTTCCCCCTAACAGCAAAATTCTTTCAGCAATAACTCGTGAAAACAAAGGCTATTAAACTGTAAACTACAAAGACGATCGATTAGAGGCAGTATTCAGCTACGGCAAGTTTTTCAGCATATCTTCCCATATTTAAACGCCTAGACCTTCTTCAGAAGAAGAGATTTCATTTGGGA
Source organism: Antrostomus carolinensis (assembly GCF_000700745.2). Taxonomy (NCBI): domain Eukaryota; kingdom Metazoa; phylum Chordata; class Aves; order Caprimulgiformes; family Caprimulgidae; genus Antrostomus; species Antrostomus carolinensis. The sequence continues at coordinate 23,523 of NW_010292012.1, forward strand.
GGTTCTTAATTGGGTCATTTTAGCTAAGTGGCTACTGCAAACATTTCAGAGGACTGGAAGCTAAAATCCTAACATATTGTTCCTGCCTCATTTTATTGCCAGAGCTGGGTGAGCATTTTTATTTGAAGGTGTTCTCTACCAGGTAAGACAAGGAAAAAAACCTGTAAGGGTGTATCCTAACAGTTTAAGGATAGGCCAGACCTCACCCACCTCTCCTGTTCTTTCTTCACACTACTCCATCCTTTGTAAGCCCTTCCCTGAAGAAGGGCACCGGGGTTTTGTTTTTAAACTTCGAGATTAATCTTCCCTCTTGAAAACAACTCTAGCCAACAAGTTCAACTCGTGTTAAGACCGCGGCTCTCCAGCTCTAGCTGGCCCTGCCACTACAACGTGAATGCCTAAGTTGGGCCTTAATTGGCAAGGAGTTAATTGGCATTCACTGGGTAATGAAATACAATATTACTCAACATGCATTACAGACTCCATCTATGCGCTTCTTGCTCACTTTTTTTTTTTAGTCAGCCTCACTGTCAGTGCATCCAAAGAACTTCCCTCTCTTTTCAAGCTGCAACTATTACTTTCGGAAAAAAAAGCCTTTCTAGCTCCCAGATTCTTTCCCTTTACATTTAAAATGGAGAAAATTGATCCCTGCCTTCTTTCCCTTCAACGACGTGTATCTTTTTGAAAACGAGAGGCACACAACACCAGCTGGAGTACTCTGAAGAACACATAGCAGAAGATATTAAAGCAGGAAGATGCAGTGAAGAAACATCCCTGTCTCTGCAGACGCCGAAGGAGAGGGAGCAGTTTTTAAAATGGGCTCCAAGGCACATTTACCATCTCCCTGTCTACACAGACACTCCAGAAAAAAAAAACAAGGGAAGGCTCATTTCATGCAAGAGATCCTCAGTCCAGAGTGAGCCCGACATACCGATCAGCACCGGGATTAATACGGTGATGATTGCAGTCTAATCAATGGCAGCGCCAGCCATCCCTGCCCCTTTATTTCCCCCCTGCGCCCGAAAGGGGCGGGCACTGCAATATCATCACAGGTTTGAAACGCACAAAAACAAAGTCGGGGCTTTTGCAACTCCCCAACAAGACAGACAGAGAGACAGACAGAGAGACAGCGCGATCCGCAGACGCTTAAACGGCAGGAGGGACGCAGCCAGCTCGGTGCGCCGGGAACCCGGCTGCTGGCAGCGCGGTCACGGACAATGAACCACGTTTTTTCTCGGTGGTCGGAAGCAGCTCGCACGCTGCTAAAACCAACTGCACAAACCTTAATGCTAGATGTAACACAGCTGCTTTAAAAATAAATAAATATATGAAAATCACCTTTAGGAATATAGCCCGTCCGGCTATCAGATATTCCTATTTATGTACAACGGAAAGTATCAACCTAGAAATTATTTAAAAAAATAAAAAACAGACTGTGACCTTTAGATTTCAGGATGCCACCGTAATTCTGCACCCCGAGCAGAGCCAGTGAAACCCTTCCTCGGCAGTAAAGCGGCAATAAAAGGCAAGGAAGGCTTATTTCCAGGAATTCTTCACTCACTATGGCAGGTTATTGCATACAGCCTCTAAATATTGACAAAGATCAAGCTCTTTCCATGCGGGGAAAAGCAAGCACAGTTCTTGCCCAGCCTGCAAGTGTTTACTACGCAGCTCGCAGCCCTGGCTGCAGAGGTCTAAACACTGCACCGGGCTGTGGAGGGGGGTCAGGAGCCGCACGCGGGGCAGGTGGGGGAAACACAAAGGAGGGGACGGGTGGATGGGCATCACCACCCCCTCCTCCGGGCTGGGGGCTGCGGCTCTGCCCAGCCCGTGTGTACAACCAGCCAGCCACCCGCGGGGAAGGGAGGGAGGGAGGGAGAGGGGGAGACGTGCGGCCCCGGGGTTGTTAAACGTGCTGGAGGAGCAGACGCGTTAACAGGAGGAGAACACCACGCACATCCCCGCGGGCAGGGACGAAACCCGCACAGCGCGGCGGG
>NW_010292013.1:0-2942 GCF_000700745.2 Antrostomus carolinensis
TGAGACAAGTCCATAGTGCAGTTCCTCATAACTTGCTAGAATACATACACACAAATGCCTGTCCTACAGCCACCCCACATTTACAGTTTCCTCCCTGAATACCAGCACAGGACTTCTCCCCACATTATACCTCTGTCGGCACCCAGGGTCTCTGATTCACTGGCTGGTCCAGATAGAGGACCATTTGAAAAAGTCCTTGATCAGATACTCTTAAGGGAGAAGACATTCTCTCCTTCCATGTACCCTTGCAATAAATCTAATGATAAGAGTTTAAATCTGGTCTTATATAAATTCTTCAAAAACTAAAATTGACACTTGCTGTTTCTTGTCACCAAAATGAAGTGTTTAAGTTACTCTTCTGGATATTTGCATTTGTTTTCTGGACTTTATAAACTTTTACAGATTACATATATGAAACAGAATCAAAATTTCTATCTGACTATAGGGGCTGTCAGCAAACAGCTGGGTAAAAAAAGTGAGCTTTCTGAGAAATTTGAGCTGGGAATGTATTGATTTTAGCTCTCCATTTGTTTGCCTGTGTGAAATTAAATCTATGATTATGCTTGTCTTTGTTAAGAGTATCACCATCCATAGCAACTCACTAGAGAACAAGCTACACAGCAAAAACATTTAGTAGTACACACTTACTTCTTGGAATGAAAATATAAAGCAATCACCTTGATGTCAGAAAAAAATAACATATGGACTGACCTCCATCAATCAACATTTTTCCAGCTTCCACAAGCTACACATGTAGTCACAAATGCCTTTGAATCTTCAAGTTTAGGAAGCAGAGATATAGCATAAAATTTTAATTAAGAAGTTTGTTTTCACAAGTTTATCCTTTTCTTTCTCTGTTTCTGTGTTCTCACTCTGATCCAAAGCCAGAGGAATTCTGGATAAATGCTCCAGCAGACATTACATGGCTTTGGATAAAGCCACTATCTATTCTGCTATATCAACAGCCAACTTGTCTGATGTTGTTCAAATGCAACTTGTATTAACATTAGTTCGTCCAATCTTCTCCTTAAAAGCTTTACATTTCCACTAAAATATTAACATCTAGGAAGTGTTACATGTTCTAAAGCATTGCAATGAATTAAGGATCCTTATTTGGGCAGTTACTAATTTAAATTTCTAGAAAGAAGATTATACTTTTTACTTGCTCATCATACCTAACATGACTAAATATATCCCTGCTGATAAGGCTTAAAGTTCCTTCACAGTTGCACGAACTTAAATGGTGGTTCTTGGATGCTGAGGTTAATACAAAAGACTGACTGAATTTGCAAGAATTTGACTATTATCAGAAACTAAAAGTTTCAGCTTTTCAGTGTTTAGGTTTGGGGCTCTCAAACAGTGTCACAGCATTTTTTTAGCTATGGAGTTTCCCAATAATTATTATCCTAATGCTACTTAATTTGCACTATGTACACTAAAACACTTACAGTCAAGCTTCACTGCAGTGTAATATGATAATTATCAGCCAAAAAAGGATACAACTATAAAAGGAATAATCAGGGTCCAAAATGAGCTATCCTAAGAAAAAGGTGAAGACTGTAAGATAGAAAAATATTAATGTTACTGCATGAAATAAAGTTTGATAACAATGCAATTACAATTTGATATAAAATTCTAGTCACTCACATTTGTGAAACGTCTGTTCCAACTGGAACAAGTTCCAAGAATAACTATTAAGATTATCAGAGAAAAGAAAATTGACAACAAGCAAGGAAACTTAAAGTCATTGACTTATTTATTGTAGCAAAGAAAGGTTAAGAAGAGATGTTACTGCCAGTCATAAACAAAGTCTTAGGATAAATTCTATAGGATTCAGACTAGCTATTGACACAAAAAACAAACAGGTTAAGACAGGAATAAATAACTATTGGAAAACTGTTGTACAGTTGTAAATCAGAACACAGATCTTAAAAGACTGAAGAGCAAACTTTCAGTAAAGCTAATAGGAAAAAAAGTTGATTAGGTTGTGAAAGGGACTACATGCAAAAAATACCTGTGTGCAGCAGAAAATGGGCTTTAAAACTTTTCAATGCACAGTTTCCAAATCACTATTTTTGCCTTGATGGACTCCAGAAAGCAAAACACAGTTTTTCCTTTGAAATTTCCTTGGATTGAGGATGTCACCAGCCTTTCTATTTTCCCAAAACCTAGTGCAAGCACTCTTCCAGGCTTCATAATACTGAGAAGGCAAATGTATTGAAATAGTGACAACCACAGTCTAAATCAGGGGTTTCCAGTGTTTGTAACATAACTTATTAGAGTGCTAGTTACAGCAGAAAATAACAGGATTTCCTGGGTCTCTCTTGCAAGGCCAGAACTCAGAAATTGGAGATACGGTAGAGGGAAGGGGGGAAGGGAAGGGAAGGGAAGGGAAGGGAAGGGAAGGGAAGGGAAGGGAAGGGAACTACAATGAACACCTAGTATAACTGCCTGATCATTTCAGAGTTGAGCAAAAGTTAAAGCATGTTATTAAAGGCATTGTCCAAATGCCACTTAAACAGTGACAGGCTCGGGGCATTAATTGCCTCTCTAGGAAGCTTGCTCCAATGTTTGACCACCCTGTCAGTAAGGAAGAGAAGGGGAAGGGAAGGGAAGGGAAGGGAACTACAATGAACACCTAGTATAACTGCCTGATCATTTCAGAGTTGAGCAAAAGTTAAAGCATGTTATTAAAGGCATTGTCCAAATGCCACTTAAACAGTGACAGGCTCGGGGCATTAATTGCCTCTCTAGGAAGCTTGCTCCAATGTTTGACCACCCTGTCAGTAAGGAATCACAGAATCATAGAATCATAGAATTGGTTGGTTGGAAAAAGACCTTTGAGATCATCGAGTCCCAGCAATACCTGTCCACTACTGAACCATATCTCTGAACATCTCATCTACCTTTCTTTTAAACACCTCCAGTGATGGTGACTCAGC
>NW_010292014.1:0-1338 GCF_000700745.2 Antrostomus carolinensis
CGGGGATGGTGTGAGAGACGGGAGGGAACCGGGGTCCTCTGACAGCGCTGAGGGATCAGGGTCCCCTCAGAGACAGGAGGGGCCGGGGATCCTCTCAGAGCCGGGAAGGATCGGGGGTCACAGAGCCATGAAGGATTGGGGACCATGAGGGACTGGGGATCCTCTCAGAGCCAGGAGGGACCAGGGATCTTCTCAAAGCTGGGAGAGACTGAGGATCCCCTCAGAGCCATAAGGAACTGGGGTGTCTCAGAGCCAGGAGGGACTGGGAATCCCCTCAGAGCTGGGAGGGACCAGGATCCTCTCAGGGATGGGAGAGACCAGGGATCCCCGTAACCTCCCGTCTCTCACACAGTGACCAGAGTGGGACCAATGGGGCTGCAGCTTCTGAAGAGGCACTGAGATGAGAAGAACCAGCTGTGTTTGAAGAATTATGATGGACTTTTAATAGAATTTTAAATTAAGGAGAAATTTGGAACTGAGGGTTTGTGGGAAAACACCAAGAACTTTGAGAAGAACACCTGTTGGATAATGTTAAATTTAGCAGATATATAGAACATGATTTTTGTGACACCTTGGCCGCTCACTGAGGTGATGACCCAACTCGGAGCTGTCAATAAATCAAACCCAGAGTTACCCACCCACTGAATTAAATTCCTTGAAGAACCTTCTGCTCTTTCCTGTAAGCATCACTCTCTCTGTGCACGTGGAGGATTTATCTTCTCAAGTCTTGGAGAAGCAGCATATTTTTACATCACTTGACATTTCTTCTTGGATTCAGGGCTGGATTTTTGCCATTTAAAGCAGCAGGAAGCTGGGAGGAGCTCTGAGATTTGTTGTACATCTCCGTAGCCTCCGAAAGACAGGGGAGCTGGGCTGGATAGAGGGAAAGTATGAGTCACGGTGCCAAATCCTGCTTCATCTGGATTATCAAAGGCAGCATCGAGACGGGATGAAATGCAAAGCACATCGAGTGCTTCTGGTTAATGGATGAATTCTCCCAGTCAAAACCAGGAGAGCACGGTTGGGATGGTGTAACCATCCCCACCCTTCTAAAACACCCATCTTTTCACTGCCTGAACGCTGATTCTTTTATGGTTGTGGCTGCAGAGACATCCTCTCGGAGGTGAACACCAGAGCATCTTCAGTTTTTCTTTAACTAATGTTTCAAACTAAAATGTCTCATAATGAAGCGGTAGGAGGTCAGTTTTGGAACATACACAGCAGCGCAACTGGCAGCCTGGCAGAACTTCCATGTTTCTTCTTGTTTTCCCTTTTTTTAAGATGCAGAAACAGCCCAGAAAAGGCACCTGATCACACTTGTGCTCCAGACCCTTCCCC
>NW_010292015.1:0-18935 GCF_000700745.2 Antrostomus carolinensis
CCCTTCCAAACCAAACCATTCTATGATTCATTCTATTCTATGATTCTAGTCCTCATCATCATATGCAATTCTTATTTTTGCTGCTTATTTAAGAACAGAAAAGTCCCAGTTTTTATACTTATTTGGTATCTGGATTATGCCCCGAGAAGTCTAGGATGTATTATAAACCTGCATCCAGATAATGATGATGATCATCATCATCTCTTTATTTGGGGGGTTGGGGAAAATAGGACTGTAGTGAGATATTTTAACACCAGAGCTGGGATCCCCATCCACTCCAAACTTTTCTCCTGCTTTTCATTTAATTTTCACATTATTATTATTATTATTTTCTTCTTCTGTGTGTCCTTCTTAGGCTGCTCTCCTGACAGCCCAGCTGGTACTATTCATAATTGGCAGGCCATTCAGAGCTTAGGCAAAAATAGCTATAAATTAAAACACGACTGACTGACCACTCTCTCCCCTGCCTTGCACCTTCTGTAGTTACTTCCATGTGTGGAAAATGAGTGGGAATTATATAATTTTGATCTAGTAAGGTTTTACGGATGCTTTGCAGGTACGTAAAAGAGTATAGAACATATATGGCTGGTATTGTGTAGACACAAAGCCAAGAGTTTTCAGTAAGCTTGTGTGCTAGTTCTTCCTTTGGTTCACACTTTCCACTTTTGGTATATTTCATTCATTTTAGTTATTAATAATATTAATAATACATCAATCTTCCTTCTCTCCTATACCAGAGGGACCGTATCATGAAAGTTAAAAATTAGGTATGTTATTACTGTGTCTGCTAAGCATTAGGAACCTGATTATTCCAGATAATGATATCTGGAGAGTATCCTGATAATTTTGGGTAGTGATTCATCTAGATAGTGAATTGGAATTGAAAGAGGGGTGGGGGATGTCAAGCTATTACAAGCTCTATAACAGCAGCTCTGGAAACCTCAATGGTGATTTAATAATGAAAAAGACTCTAGAAGTATTAAAAAACAAAAAAATCCAAAGCTTACAATGGTCCCTACCTGTAACAAGGCTGATTAATAAAATATTTTTGAAATGCTAATTATTGAGATGAAAGACTAATAATTAGTCTGTGTAATTATCAGCCAACTTTCAGAACTGACCTTACAACCATTTTCTTTGTTTTGGAAAGGATGATGGTCAGAGGGAGAAGGCTGCCATAGTGATCCACCCATCCTTACTGCACAGATACATTCTGTGAGGTGTGAACCCCACAACTGGTGCTGTAACTCAGACAGAAAGAAACTCTGACAGGTAAATGTGTTCATATTGAATGAATGGAAGACAAGCTTAGGTTTGGCCTGATCTAAATGGTCTCCTCTGAAAAATGAAAACTTCTGGGAAGTTTTTGGCATGCTTTTGGCATCTGTTTTGATGACCATGTGGAGTTTAAATTCTGTACCTAGCTAAAGGGGCAATTCTTTTTCTAGTAAACGGTTTACAAAGGAGCCTGTGTCCCATGTTTCTGGTCTAGCATCTGTAAATGGGGTCAAAGCTCTCCTAAGTCTACGTTTTGATAGCACTTTTGCACTAATGGCTTTCCTTAGAGCAGGCATCCAATTTCTCTTAAATCCTTTTAGGTCCAGTTGACCCAGGAGAAGGAATTCTTAGCAGGAATTTTCCATTCCTCCTGCATCCAGCCATTGTACAAACAAAGTGAAGAACTCGGCCACTGTGAGTAAATTACTGTGTTTGGTATAAACATCTTCAGACTTCAGCAACTGCCAGATTTGTTTTAATTCTCTCCTCCTCTCTCCCAGGGAGGAACTATTGCTCAGAAAAGAGTTTCTGGAATGAGTTTTGACTACCTGTTATCAGAGCTTTCTGTCTTTACACATACTCTTTTTCATACATGCTTGCTGGCATATTTGTTATATTCACTGGGTAATTGCTGTTCTGTACTGTATGGAAACCTTGATCTGCCACTGAAGCAACTGCCATTCCTGTGTTGAAGGTAGAAGCTTCTTTTTGAAGGCTGCCGTAAAGCTCTCATTCTTGCAGAAGGTAATGGATTTCAAAGCCATAAGGAAAGCTGTCAGTGGGATCAGGCTGAATATTGCCCTAAGGCACACAGGTATATGATTTTTTTTTTAATTAATTAATACAAACTAAAGCTTCTCAGGACCTGGAACATTTGGAATATCCTTGAAGTGGATTTGCTGGCAGACGCTGGTGTGCAGGATCAGAGATGCATAATACATTCCTTACTGGATGGACCAGCCTCAAAGAACAAGAGTCATATCACGACACGGAAGTCAATGATGATGTTTTAATTTGTTGTATAATCTATTTGGAATGCCTGTCAGAGCTCTGCTGTGACTGGTTTTGTTGAGCAGTGCTTAATGCATAGTTGACTGACTTATCATGAAGTTGAAGGTATATATTCTATGTTTGGGTTATCTTGAATCAAAAGCCCATTTGAACATGTAGTTAGCTTCAGACACTTTCTTTGTTGCAGAAGACAGAATTTGAAAAAGTGTGCTTTTTAGAGAAAAAAGAGTGTTTGTGTGTGTTTGATAATTTTTTTTACATCTTTGAAGCGCGTGCTGAGGATGATAGCGTTATTGGACTGAAACAAAGAGTGAAGAAGGAATTAGTGTTTTGTGGTGCCCTGTTGTAAAGTTGATGGCTAGCTTGTTTTGGGACTTTGCTTCCTTTCACTGTTTCTGATGTTTGGGAAACAGATTTAGGTTCTCCCTAAGGTTTGTGTTTGGTGTGCAAGCATGCAGCAACATGTTGACAGGCAGCCATAATCCAAGCATTTGATAGGGTAAACCAGAACGGAGACTGTACATCCTGAAGAGCTGCCACAGAGGAACAGGGGGAGGGATGTGAGAAAATGGATAGGATAGAGGAATTGGGGGGATATTACTCCTCTGTGTTCCTCATTACTGCACTTTTCTGCCTTGTCTATATTTTTAATGGGTTGCTCTTGGTCCTGGTGAGCCTGCTGTCTTGGCTCCAGTGCTTTTGTTTTTCCTGCATGCTAGGATGCTTGCTGAAACAAAGTTAAGAGCATGAGAGATGCGGAAAATATGTTCATATGGTTTGGTAGTGGGTGAATACCTGAACTGATTCCAGGTGAACCACCTTCTAGACTCATCAGCCTGCTGCCACACCTGAACTAATTAGCCTCACAGATATTTTTATTTACTGTGAGGAAGTCCTCAGAAGTTGTGCTGTCTGAGTAGGAAGAAGAGTTTAAATCATTCAAGTAACCCCTTTCTCGTACCCATTTTCTTAGAATTATTCTCATCTTTATTCTCTATGTAATATTGAGAGCAAACTGATAATTGTAGCTTTCGTAAACTGTTGGCATGATCGCTTTTTCTAGGTTAAATGATTTGTGATGTTTTACCACAGCCTTATAAGCAGGAAAAGCCAGCCTAAAAACAGAAGAGAGATACTAATTAGAGAACGATAAAAATACAAATTTAAAGCAGAAACAGTAGGGCAGAGAATTTAAACAAAAGAGCAACCCTTTTATTACAACCTAGGCCTTAATTATATATCCTAAGTCTTCTATTATATCCTAATTTAATTGCAGAAAACAGGGGATGGGAAAACTAAGCCTTCACAGACATATTTGGCAGAAGGTCTAGAATGAGATTGCCATTAGACGAGAAAGTAGGAAGCAAGCCCTTGTGAGGAACACCTAAGAGAGGATTCTCCAAGTTGGCCAAGGAGAGATGAGGAGAACCTGGAGCTCCTGCCACCAAGGAACGGGACAGAAGTTACTTGGTGAGTGCAGGCCAGAGCTGGATGCCCCCTGAAGTAGCTGAGGGAGAAGCGGATGGTGAAGTATGAGCTGGTGATGTGTTTTACTGTTTTATAATTTTTAAAAGTGTTTAACTCTGCATTGGTGGTGTGTATTTGTAATAGGATGGCTTAACATGCTCCCAAATTGTCTGTCAGCCACCATGAATGGTGTTTTCTTGAATGTTCAAGGAAATGCTTTTCTGAGGGATTGGTAGCATTAGATCCTGATATTACAGAAGGAACTTTTTTAGTAGATTATGAAAAGATACAAAATACAACTTCTTGTTATTTCTCAGTATTCTTAAATAACAGCAAGATTTCTCTACTGTGTGTTAGGACTCTATCCTGCAGATGACTTCCTCCTGCAAGCTCTCCAAAAAGACAGCATCTTTTTGCTTCATTTCATTAACATCTTTTTACTTCATTTCATTTCTTCCCACCTTCCCTAAACTGGCCACTAAGGAGGGAAATGTCCTGCCTCAGCTAGTGAACGGGGCTGTGATCAGTCCTGTCAGCTGTTTTTTCTTCCAGGGAATCCTGGACTTCATCTGTTGTCCTAGTTTATTTTTCTTTGTCTCCAAATAGACTGGATTGCCTAGCTAGTGTCTAAATTGAGTCTGTTCTTGTCCATGTGTTTATGAAGTCTGATTAATGAAAGCATCTCTTTTCCCTCTCAGCTTAGTACAAACATAAAAAGAAAAACATAGCCTAGATAATCATGAGGGCTTAAGCTCCTGCAGTTCATTAACTGAAAGTAGATTCCTCAAAGTTTCAAGAGTTAGGGTGGTTTTTCTGGGTTTGAGTTTTTGTGTTTGTGGTTTCTGAGAAAGAGTTGTGCTTTAGTTGAAAATAGGTGGATTTTTCCTCACAAAGAAAAAGGCACTATCTGACTGCCTTTGGCTTATATTTTGAATTCTTGCTTCTAATAATGGAAATCCTAGAGAATTTCTGAATAAAATCGTCAAGTATTTTGCATAACAATATTTTCTAATTACATTACTTAAAAGCCTTGGTTGTTTTACCTGAAGTTAAACATCCCCCCAAGAAAATGGATGCTAGTGGACACTCTATATTAAATATTTACTATGTCTTCATAATATTTTAATATTTCAATGTTTAATATTGCTTATCTATATTGTCTCTAAAGGAAGAAAATTGTCCTCTATTTTCCCTTTTATTCAGATGAAGTGACACATAGAAACAATGAGACTTATGTCTTCAAACCTCTCTTTAAGTTTCAGGGCCCAAGGTAATACAAGAATGATACAGTGGTATCAGGAGCTAAACTTCACTTTTAGGCTTAGACAGTGGACCACACTCCTCTTCCTTCAGCTGAAGTGCCTCCAGAAGGGATTCGGAAAACTTCATACCACAAACAAAAGCTTCCTGTGGACGTTTTCCCTCTGCTGCTTCCAATGCAATTTTGGTAGTTGTTGTTTATGGTCTCCTTTAGTAGCAGCTTGTATGAAGTCTGGAAGTTCTCAGGGAGAGAACAGTGACAAACTTACAAAAACAGTGTGTGTGGAAATGGGAGAAGGTCTCTGCCTCCGTTTTAAGTACTGTGGATTGTCATGGGCTCTGTTCCCAGCTGACAGAGGCACTAGATGAGTCTCCATGCAACTCCATTTGCTACTGAGCTAATGGGGCTGAAGGTTTGCTATCTTTATTCCCAACTGCTGATCAAGAAACCAGTTTGGCTCCATTGCTGCCATCAATGCCAGGGACATTCAGAGAGTACAGCTGGTTTTTTTACTCGTACAGCACTAAAGCTAGGACATTGGTTTATTGTAGATAAAAGAAAATGATAAATTCTTCTGTGTTCATATACAATTTTCACATTTGCAGTATAAAATGCACCTGCAGCTGTAGCACTGCAAAACCTGGGGTATTGTCTTGTATTCAGAGGTTTCTACTCGTTTTTTTAATGTATCATTTTGCCCTCAGTATGAGATCACTTTGCCCAAAATACTGGGGTGAAGAGCCACCCCACCTTGTGAAAGAGGTCTAGAGCAAGCTGCCTCTATGCCCTCTTGGACTGGGGCACACATAGCAAAGACTGGCTGACACTTTTGAGACAAGAGTGTGTTTCGACATCTCTATCTCCTTTGAACAATCTGTGATATCTGAATTAAGTTTCATGATGTATTAACACTTTGAATCTGAGTTAATACACTGAGTTGTATAATAAATTATGTATGACTTGGACATCAGTTGTGCTGGAGCATCAGCAACCACAGACTTGAAAACGTCTCTCTCGGTGACAGAAATCCTAAGTAATACTGCAACCAAATTCCGCTGGCATAATTTTAGGTTGTATTCCTTGTCCCATTACAACATCTCTTACTTGCAAAACCACTCAACTTCAAGCCATCCAGCTTCCTCTTGTCTCCTCCATGTACTTGTGACAAAGTCCCCGTTCCACATCTGTTGTGTTACAAATATTCCCGTGGTGCTGCCTGGTAATTTTAGTTCATAACATCAGAAGTGTTAGGATTATGTTAGCTTTGCTAACACAATGATGTGAAAAGGAACAATATTGGGCATTAACATTTTCTAATAAAGATGTGCTACAAAGAACAGAAAGAAACAAAAAGAAAACAAACCCCACTGGTTTTTTTTTTCTGTATATTCATATTTCATGCTTCCAAATACAGCAAAGATATAACTTGTTTTATCAGAAGTTGTCTTGTAAACTACACCTTGGTCTGACAATGGATATAGTGTGTGTGTGTGTGTGTGTGTACATATATATATATATATGTATATATATATAGGCAAATATGCAGTCAAGGTTTATTCATCTTAATGTAACTCATCTTAAGCCTGATTACTTTGTTTCAAAATTAGACTCTTAAAACATATTAATTATGGACATGTCCCTAGACAAGATGGCTGTCCATGGAGGATTTCTGCTCTTAACTCTGATTAGTGTTAACAGGAGCTATCCATGAAAACTCATAGAGGACCAAAAAGAGAAATAATTTTCTGCTAGTTATATTTTTGGTTTAGGGTATAAAACAATATTGAAGTGTTCTGGGTGTGAATTGGTAGAGTGCTTGATAGTGCTACTCTGAAACCTTTCCTCTGTGTGATGGATTCTGGATGTGATAAAAGCACGTCCCAATACTACACACAACATTGTATATTTTTAAGTTTATGTATAAAGCAGTACTCTTTTTTGATGGGTTGGGGTTTTGTTGTTGATAATGCTCTTTTAACTCGAATTAGACATTAGGGAATATCCTTTTTTTTTTTTTTTCTCCCTTTCTTATTTTTTCCTGGAAGCACTGGACTGAAGAATGCTAGTATTATATAAATAATGTCTACGTGACCTGGTGCTGTATGCACTAATTATCCACTTGCCATGATTCTCCCACCTTGGATTACTAATGAAAAAAAAATCTAATTTGGAATTAGCAACAGGAATGATTTTCAGACAGAGGCGGTGGCTTGTGCTAGGAGCTAGATAAATTTAGAGATTATTGGGCCTGTGTTGACTGAGACTTCTGGGCTCTAGAGTAAGCGAAGCATAGATTAATTAAAATAGTTTCTAGTGATGGAGAATTTACTGCATCTTTTGATAGATCATCTCAGTAGCTAATTATGCTTAAAACGTGCTTTTTATCTCCAGATTGAACTTGCAAATATTGGATTCTGTTGTGTATCTGCCCACTAATTTAGAGTCTTCTGAAATATCTTCTTCTTGTCTAGTCCTTTAAAGATTATAATCTTCCCTTTGAAGGAAAACACATGTAGTTGAATGTCTAATTGGAAGAAGCCTTTTTTTTTTTCTAGGCTTAAATCATTCTTGTTGCTCTTCTCTGAACTCTTTCCAAGCTTATCCATTTTTATTTATTTATTTTAATTAAAGGTATTGTAGTTTCCCAGAGGCTTGCCAGCTTTGTTCACCGAGACATTAAGGTTTGCTTGGCTTCATTTATGTTCATGTCTGCGGTTGTCCTGGACTAAGACAATGGTGTAGATCTTCATGCCTGCCCTCATTGAGAGGTATCTCATGCCTTTGATGGACTGATGGAAAGAGCAGGCACCCAGAATCCAACTGCATTGGGTCTGCCTGGGATGGAGTTAATTTTTCCCATAGCAGCCCTCAGAGTGCTGTGTTTTGTATTAGTAGCTAGAAAGGTGTTGACAACACACCATTGTTTTGTTTACTGGTGAGCAGTGCTCCCACAGCATCAAGGCTGGCTCTCCAACATTTCCCCCCAGCAGTAGGCTGGGGGGGGGAAAGGGCCTAGGAGGGCACATAGCCAGGACAGCTGATCCAAACTGACCAAAGGGACATTCCATATCACATGATGTCTGCTCAGAAATAAAAGCAAGGAGAACAGAGGGGGAAGGTTCGTTATTTACATTTTTCCTAGAGAGTAACCACTATGCATACGAAGCCCTGCTTCCCAGGAAGTGGCCAGAAATTGCCTGCTGATGGGAAGTAGAGAATAAATATTTTGTTCTTCTTTTGCTGCTTCTGCATTTGGGGCTTTTGCTTTTTTTTCTATTAAACTGCCTTTGTCTCGACCTATGAGTTTGTTGGGGGTTTTTTTCCATCTTATTTTCTCCCCTCCCCGTCCTGCTGAGGAGGGGGGTGATAGAGCAGCTTGGTGGGCACCTGGCATTCAGCCAAGGTCAAGCCACCACACCAACCTAAAGGTTTTATTGTCTAACACCATTCAGAAACTGTACCCAGAAATAAAGCAGGATCTATTCCAAATGAGCAACAGCTACATCTTATGATCATCATGGTAGACCCGTGTGATGGGAGGGCTGTGTTCCGGGGGTGCATTATGCATACCTTATCATGGGAGGGCACCTCAAATTGGAGAAATAATGGATTTCTAGATATAGAAAGGAAAGCAATAAAGTGTAACATTCTTGCAGTTGTGCCAGCTGTTTTGCAGGAGGGCAACAGTACTGTTACTCAAAACAGTAGTAGCACAAGAAAAGCAATTCTGTCATTTTCTGTCAGTCCACTCTCTGCAAAGAATGTAAATCCAGCTCAAGGATTAGCCGAATGATGATGCTTTCAGAGCAGTGCACCTGAAGGTGGTGAGGAAGCAAATAGATCCAAACGAGAAAAGTCCTGGGTTTCCCACAAGGAAGCTCAGGAGCTGAGCATCGTCACTCAGTTGCTTCCAAGTCCTGCCAAGCCCAGCTTCACGCAAGGGAGTGGTTTGAAATTACTTGACTTGATTTCTTCTTTTCCCTCTTGTCTTTCTAGAGTTGTTGAAAATTTCCTTTTTTGTCTCATTCTTTAATTAAAAGGAAGGGAATCTGGGTGGGGTGCGGGTGTGTGTGTCTCCCCCCATCATATGGAAATAAAGAGGAAGAGAAAAAAGCCGACAACAGACACATGGAAATAAGTTCATGTTGAAAAGATGATAGTGATGGAAAATAGGAAGAGTGTAGCTGTGATCGTTCTGTCTGTGGATAATTTATTTCAAACAGGCTGTGGCAAATACTTGTGGTATTTGAAGAAAAAGAAAATATGCTTTCAAGTATTTGTTTTATTCTAGTTGCATGTGAAGAATTGTTCAGGAAACTTTTACTTTCTTGATGTTTTTTGCCACTCCATATTGTTGTGACAACACAGACACCATGGGGCATCACCAGGATCTTCCTGTTAATAGATTTTGTTACAGTAATTGCATATGTGCATCTTCAGTTTTTACTTCTGGTACAGAAATGATTTAAGCACCTTATGTGGCTCCTCTTTTGAGGTTTTCATTTGGTCCTTGTTCAAGTAGGTTTCTGTTCCTCGTGAAAGTTTTATTTAAGTGAAGGCTAACAAAGGGATGGGGCACAAATGGATCTGGGCCTGAATATCTTCTCTACAATTTGCGGTGCTGTGCATGTTAGCATATGTTATGGTGAAATACCCAGAAGCCAAACATTGACACTGCTCCAAAGTAAAAGCAGTAGCAAAAAGCTGTACAACTTTGAAACATCCCATGATGTTTTCTTAAAGTATGGCTTTTTAGTGTGAGTGGGCTGACACTTTCCTACTATTTTATTTTTTTATCTGATTTGTTACAGAAGGTTGAATGTTGGCGCAGGCTGAATTACTGTGGGTATCTTCTCAAGAAGTGACCTTTGCAAAGACAGGCCACAGAATATTGCCTGATTTCCATAATTAGCTCTGGTTATTACAACTGAGTTGCTCAGAAAAGATTGCAGAACAAATATCCATGGTATTCAGAAAATGCATAAAATCTACTCTCTTTTTTTTTTGGTAACTTTTTCATAGTTAATGCAATCCTATCAAGTTGGGTGATGTGTTTTATTTTTTGGGGAGGGGAAGATAGAAAAAACCCGTCACACCAAGCTTTAAAGCTTCATTAACAAAGAACTTTACTCAAGGAGGAGATGTTAATAAGTAATGAAACAAAGGCTCTGTTATAGAGATTAAATGTGCATGTGTCCAAGTCCAAAGTTCATGTTGCAAAGTGCAGCTGTTTCTCTGCTCGTAACCCTGCAGCAGCCCCAGAGCCCCAGGTTCAAAGTCTGCCTGCTTTCCTGTCACAGAGCTGACCGGGGCAAGGTCTGGCCGAAGTGCGGAGTTCAGTGTCTAGAGGCTTGTTGGCTCTGTCTGCCGTGCTATCTGACACGTCCGGGATAAGCACTAGTTGGTTTAAGATTATGAGTACAAACACTTCCCGTTCTCTTTTCTAATGTGTTAGATTTCATTGAAGAAGGAACGTTTTGGTGTCGCTGAACTGTTTAAAAGTAATGTGCTGTATAATAGAGCGACCTGACCAAACCCCACAGAAGGAACACACTAGTAAAATGATTCATGTGGGAAATAGTGCCTGTTTGCCTTCTCCTTCCTCCTGAGATTTATTTAAGTGAGGAAAGATGAAGTGAAAGAACTAATTGTCTAGATACAAAAAGATGAAACGGAACTTTTTTTTAAAAAAGAGGTTAAAAAAAAAAAAAAGAAAAATAAAAAAGCTAGTCCATGTGTTTCCCTTCTGTCACAATAACCATGTTCCACACCATGGGGTTGAAGAGAACTTAATACATCTGGATATCCTGCTTTCAAATCCTCCTTTTTCTCCCCCTTCGAAAGACTTTTGTGCAGCTAACCCCAACTTTCTTATTCGGAAGGGCTGCAAACCTTACCTGTGAAGCTTTTTTGATTAGCTGTGGTCATAGCAAAGGCTGCTCTACCCAAGCACAGACCCCGAGTGAGAATGGAGACTGATGGCTGACACCAAAGGCTGGTACAAACACCCTTGGAGGAGTTTATATTTCAGGCGATGCTGTAGCTGTATTACAGAGAAAACTTTCCTGTCTGTGGTCACATCCTTTCTCAAGGAGAGGATGGTAAACCATGGGTGGTAAACCAAGTTATCAGTGCTCAATGCCCACAGCATGCTGCAGATCTGAGCAGACTGCCGTCATCTCACTTCACTGAAAGGAACATGGATGTTCAGAACATTTTTTTGGACATCAGAGATGTGCCCCATTTGTATCACAGCTTCTATTTCTCTGGTTTCGGTAAATTTAACCATTGAGAGCCACAATTAAAAACAGGATGCAAGGAAGGACTTTGTTGTAGTAGCCAACAACATGAATTCTGGACCAAAAGATGTGTGTGTTTAGATATGATGATTTTTTTCCCTTCCTGCAAACATTCATGAGTCCATCGAACATCAGAGGACACTTCCTCTGATGAGTTGGTCCTATGCTTTGGTTATTATCCCAAGTCTAACCTTCCACTTCTGATCAACATACTTGAGAAACTACAGAGACCCTACAGGAAGCGCTCCAGACCACGGTTTGTAAGGGTTCAGATGGGCCCATAAGCTACTTGGTGCTCAAATAAAAAAAAAAAAAAAAAAAGGCAGCCAAGGTTGAAAGATTTAAAATAATGTATTATAATGGCTGAGCCTTTCCTGGGAGGATGTGGGGAAGGAGAAATAATGGGAACTGCACCTCTGATGTTCCATTCCTGTTCTGGACTGTGGAAAGTCAGGAGTATTCAGGTTTTTTTCTATTACTCTTTGCTGTCTCCATGTAGCCACGGTAGTGAACAGATCAAGTCACTGAGAGTAGCAGTAAGTAGTGACACTGGCAGTGCATATCCATAATTAGTTAATTTGGTCTGTACTGATGCAAATCCCTGGCATAGCAGCACCTGTGAGTAACGATTTCTATTGCTCCCACTGCTGCAGTTCCACCCAAGTCTCTGGCATGTCTTTGGTAGACTGATCATACCTGGCCTTGAAATCTTTGTTTCCTAAAAAACTCTGACTAGTGCCACTACTCTGCCCAGCGCTGTAGGCTACTGAAAACATACAAAAGGTGAGGAGAAGATGATGAAATCAACAGGTGAAAAACACGTACATGGCTTACTGCACTGATAGAAGTCCTTCAGATGATACAGCTCTGCTAGGTGGTAACTACAGTTTTGAACCTTGGTTTACTTCATCCAAAAAGATGGCCCTCTCGGGCCATGGGTTTCTTCCCTTCTTTTCTCTTGGCACTGGCCACTTATTAACAATAATATTTGTAGAGGAAGGTATAATGGGAGGAAGGAGAAGAGTCCCTGTAGCCCTGTGGTTAGTAAGGTTGCAGGGGCTAGGGTGGTACGCTGAAGTTCAGGTACATAATCCAAAGAAAGCAAAACAGGAGCTTGGACCAGGTTTGCAAGGTAGCAGCTGTTCTGGTTGTTGGCTCCGCTGAAGTAGATAGGTGAATGTTTGTATTTTTCCCTCTTGCCTTCCCCTCCCCCCATTTTCATGACAGTCTTCTGTACTTATGTCACCTGGCTTCAGTTAGAAAAACAAGAACAAACAGGAAAATTACTTGCAGGTCAGTTTTTGTGGATGTGGGGGTTTTTTGTTGTGCATTTGTAGGTTTTTGTAGGTTTTGTTTTATGTTTTTTGTCTAAGTGTATCTGCTTTTGTTTAAAACGACTTATTTTCTTTCTCAGCAGATAGTTTGAGAATCATCCCACCTGTTGCCTATCTGAACCAAGCAAGAACCAGACCCTGGAGTAGGACTGTGGTAGTACTAGTTGACTTCAGTTCTACTGGGATCCTAATCTTGAGAGAGAGACCTAACAGGTAAGTAAAAAACAGAGTATATTTAAGGGGCTGAGGCCCTTAGAAGAGTAGTATTGCTATCTGCCCCTCTCTGCAAAAAAAATCATGGGAAAAGGGTGTGTGCATGCAGATAGGACTTGCAGGGGTTTTTATCTTGAAATTAATATCTTGCCACTAAGAATCTGTGCCTGTGAATTGTTTTCCTCTCAGTTTACACACTTCCCAGCCCCTGTTTTTGAACCCCTTCAGGTAAGGCTATCAGAAAAGCTCTCCTTCCATCTAGCTTTCCTCTTTTCATTCAAATTCAGATATCTAAAGAAAATACAGAGGAATTTCATTTGGCAGGAACACTGGAAGAAAACAAACAAGAATTGTCCAAAATAGGATTGGCACAGCTGCCCTTGGGCTGGGGTTTTTATTTATTTATGATTATTTTTTTGGTTTTGCTCTCCACTTCAGAATTTTTCTTTTCTTCATGCCTTCTGCATTCAGTCTTGTCCACACTGGAGTAGTAGAGGAAGAGGGCTTGTCTGCAGCTACAGTTTTACTGCTTTATTCTGCTGAGGTATTTAAGGAAACCCTCCATCACTCCTTGCTTCTTCCTAGTACAGGCTGTGTTATATCAGTAAGAAGGTGCTTGTACAGGTACTTAGAGTACTCTATAAAGCAGATTGACTCTATTATTTTGAAGTCGTATTTATGCAGTAAAACGGTTTGTGCACTGAGACTTTTAGTGATATAATTAATTACTTTATTTTTAAAGTCATATTTCAAATATAAGAAAAATATGTACTGGGTAAATGTTAAAAGCAGAAGAGATCTTTGGGTAGCTCAGTACTTTATATGTTGAAACTAGTACACCTTAGAGTGGTGGCACACATTGTTACAAAATCAGAAGGAAAGAATGCATTAAAATTAAGTTATTTTTATAGGTATACATTTGCTATGTAAAGACTTTGATGAACTTCTTCAAAAAGAGTTATTCAAACAGCAATGTGTTTTTCCTTTCATCCAGGTTACATCTTTCACTGGCAAGAACCTCAGGTTTTTGCACTTTAGCCCTAGAGCATGGCCTACCCTATGTAAAAAAAATGTCAGAAAGTCTGCTTTTCTAAGAAAAAACTGTAAAATAATGAAATTTGCCTAAAACCTGTTAATTATGGCATAATATGGGTGAAAGGTTCAAGTCTTTATTATGAAAGGACCTTGTTCATTTTGATCTCTCTGCCTGACACAAAATTTCATATGAAAACACAGATTTGTATTGCTTCTGCGTTAAGTGGCAGGTTCCGTATGATCTCGTCTGTTGTCTGGATCTGGGCTCTGGTTTGCCATAATTAAACATGGCTCTGTGGTTTGTTGTGGAGATGCTGGTTTTAAATTCAGAGTTCAGATTGTGGTAGAAGCTTTTGGTTTACTGGGATCTCAATTCTCAAAAAAATCTCAATAAACTGCCACCTAAGGTGGGAGTGATTTAAATATTGAGTGATATTTTGATGGAAAATAAATGGAAGTAGGAGGATCTTTAAGAGTTATCACAGAATTTATTTCTTGCCAATGTTTCTTTCAGCTTATTCTTCCTTTCTGTAAGTCACTTGCACTCTGGGACTGATCCTTTGTTCCTGCTCTCATTCCCCAAAGTGCTCCCTGCTTGACTCTCTCTCTGTACAGACATGTAGTTTTCATCTGTAGAGAATTTTCTAACTTTTTAGTCATAACTGGAAATTTATGTGCTAAGTTCAGCTCAATTAATTACATGACAAATCTGTAGCAATGCAGACGCCATCAGGGAGCCGGAGAGACTGGCCGTCTGTCTTGCCAAGTATCTCAGCAATCCTAGGACAGAATAAGCTTTCTAATGCGCAGTGTGTGTGACAATGAGATGCGCTGACTTTTTGATATAGACGTATACAAAGATCTTATTAAAGATTTTGTTTCCAAATGAGAGTTGGACACAGCTGGGTATATACCATGCTTTCATACGTGGTGGAGAGGGGAGGGAAAACATTAGGGCATTTCAGTAGGTTATCAGCCGTGCTGGTGGGTGGTGTGACAATCAGAAAGGAGCAAGTGTGCTCCTCACAGCTCCTAAGGTGTGTGCCTGTATGTGTAGGGCATATTCCATCATGCAAATTAAACGATCACTAATTAGCTTTTTCTTATTTACATGAATTGAACTTAGACCTATATAATATTTTGAGATATTTATTCATATTTCAAAACTGTACTGTTTTTTACCCTGAATATATAACATCACCATGTTTTTATTTCCTGTGTTCACAAGCAAACTTGCTTCCTTGTAAGCAGATGAATTGTTTACTCTTCAGACAAAATAATATATTTTTTGGAAATACATTATAGCGTGATCTGGTCTGGCTGAGAGATTGGTAGGTATGTGTTACACAAACAACAGGTGTTCAAATTTATTGCTATGGCTAAAATAGCATTTGCTGAAACATGTATATAAAAATCTCATGAAATATTTAAACATGTGTCTAATTTTTTTACTTCATAACCCATTTAGACAGCTCATTTTTAAATAATAGTGAAATTGTTTTGGTTTATTTACTTTTGGTTATTATTGGCTGAAGGAGTGGAGACAGGATAAAATAATTGGTTATCTTCAGTTGCATGTTAAGATGCATTTTTTTCTTTTTCCAGAAAAAGATCCTTGAATTAAATATAAGCCAATTGATTTTTCATGGATTTCATCTGAGCCACAAGCTTTAGGTCAATGAGACTTTGATTTCTTTTTCAAAATAATGAGTCAGTTTATGTGAAGGATAGAGTGTAAGTTTTAAATTTAGTCTCAGTTTTCTATCTTTAATATGTTTTCTAAATGGACTTTTGTAATCTGGAATATTAGTGCCACAGGGCTTGCTTACTTTGACCAGTACCAGTAGTCAGTCACTGGTTGTGCATAACTGCTAGAGTGAAACAATGCTGGGGAAGAAGATGGCACATCCGTGGGAGAGAGGAAAAAACCTGGAACAGCAGCTTATGAAATTAGCCAGCTATCTTCCTTGTAATAAGATGATGCTGGCAAAGAGACTTTAATTCCTATGTTTCTTCATGTCTCTGTCTTCTGAGGAATTCAGCAGGTGCATCTGGGTACAGTCAGTGGGTCCAGCTTCTGTAACGGGGTGTTGATGTTTTCACAAAACTAAGCAGATATCAACCCCTGAAACACTACCTGTATGGAAAAGGGATATGTGTATTTAGTTTCATTCCTTTCCTTTGCATGTAAAGGTAGTTTTCACATAAGGAGGATAAAAACAGTGTTGCTGTTTAAGCATCTTGTCTCTACTTGTCATTAGATTTTACTTTTCTGTGTTTACATACCTCTTTTTTTCTCCACTTTTCCCCTGACTTTTGTGGCAAGGAGCTGGTTCTGAAAAACTCATCCTGTATTTCTTAAGCATCAGCTCAGTGAATCTTCCTTTGAGCTGCAAAGCTATTCCAATATTCAGGATTTTAGCCAAGGCAACAGGGCAAAATTCTTCTGTTGCGCAAAAAAAAAAAAGAAAAAAAGAAAAAAAAAAGAAGCCAACAGACTTTTAATGATCAAGCAGAGATGATAGGACCTTGGCATATGAAAACCCCTGATGTAGTAAATCAAAGCAGGCTGTCTTGAGTGTAGTAATATTTTTATGCTAATAAATTAGTGTCATAAGTGATTTGTCAATAAGATATAGAATATGCTATGAAGGAAGTCAGACAATATTTTTCTTTCATGTAGAAAAATAGGGTGAGGTCATAGCAAAATCCTCAACACCATTTTTTCTAAGAAAGGTCGTGGTGGTCTGACCTGCTGCACAATATTTGCATATTTAAATTCTTATATGCCTGAGATATCTTATATAAGACATTTTATAAGCTGGATTTAACCATTTAGAGGAGTTTAATGAGAACTGTTATGGTAAGGAGCTGCACTGTTGTAGTGGAGAATCCTCCAGTCCAGGGATGTGCAGCCCTTCCGAAGCACTGGCTCTAAAACTTGCTTAAGCAGAACTGTAAGTGTGGGTAGGGAGAAGCTCATGGCCCATTCCACCTTTCTTCTCGTAGAGGTGTGCCTCACAGCCGCCACTTTCAACAAGAACTGCATGCCCAAGTAGTAGAGACAGTAACATCTGTCCATCACCACTCTCTCACACACATACCATACCATGCCTGTTTATCTCACCAACACAAACTCTCCAAACTCTCATGCTAATGTAGTGCAGACAGGAACTCTTGGCCCACAGCCATGCACAAACGAGATGTGCTGTTTAAAGGGATGTGAGGCACCAGTCCTGAGGAACCAGGGCAGGAAGGAATTTGAACCTGTGCCTATGTCCATACTGGTACCAGTACTATTTAATGTCTTAATCGGTGACATATCAGGACCGAGTGCACCCTCAGCAAGTTTGCAGATGACACCAAGCTGAGTGGTGATGTTGACACGCCTGAGGGACAGGATGCGGTCAACAGGGACCTGGACAAGCTCAAGAAGTGGGCATGTGTGAACCTCATGAGGTTCAACAAGACCAAGTGCAAGGTCCTGCACCTAGGTCAGGGAAATCCCTGGTCTCAATACAGGCTAGGGGATGAAGGGGTTCTCTCCCTGAAGAGATGGACTTGGAAATACTGGCGGACAAAAAATTGGACATGAGCCGGCAGTGTGTGGTTGCAGCCCAGAAGACCAACAGTATCCTGGGCTGCATCAAGAAAAGCATGGCCAGCAGGTCGAGGCATTCTGCCTCTCTATTCTGCTCTGGTGAGACCCCACCTGGAATACTGCATCCAGTTCTTGGCCCCCCAGCACAAGAAAGACATGGACCTGTTGGAGCAGGTCCAGAGGAAGGCCACAAAAATGATCAGAGGGATGGAATGCCTCTGCTGTGAAGAAAGGCTGAGACAGTTGGGATTATTCAGCCTGGAGAAAATAAGGCTCTGGGTTGACCTTACTGTGGCCTTTCAATATTTGAAGGGGGCCTATAAGAAAGATCAGGACAAACTTTTTAGCAGGGCCTGTTGTGATAGGACCAAGGGTAATGGTTGTGAACTGAAAGAGGGTAGATTCAGACTAGGAAGACATTTTTTTTATAATGGTGGTGGTGAAAGACTAGAACAGGTTGCCCAAAGGGGAAGGTAGAAGCCCCATCCCTGGAAACACTCAAGGTCAGGTTGGATGAGTCTCTGAGGAACCTGATCTAGTTAAAGATGTCCTTGCTCACTGGAGGGGGATTGGGCTAGGTGACTTTAAAGGTCTTTTAAACCTTAAACCATTCTGTGATTCTGAGATGTGCACTAAAGGGTTCAGACCACTCTTGTATGACTCTGCTGCTGGGTGGGTTGCTCCTGGCAGTGAGGGGCTACGGTATCCCTCAGCCCCATTTGTGTACCCAGGCAGTAGTTCTTCATGCTGGTCACTATGCTGGCCCTCAAAAAAACCATCCTTCAAGCTATACTGTCATCTATTCTCCTGCACACCAACCCTTCCAACTCCAGTTGCAGCTAATTCCTTCTTTGCTTACCTTAGATTTACTTTGCCATCCATAGTCATTTCACTTCCATACTTTAACTGTCTGAGTCTAGGAAACAGATGAAGCAGCTACAAAAATGAATCTGGTGCAGTCCAACACACCAGAGATATGTTTCCTTTTCAAACTACTTTTATATTGCCAATCCATTTTGTTCCACAAAGAACCTGCTGCTTTCCTTGAGACAGTTGCGCTCGTAAGGACTCATGGGAGTTACTGTGTCCCTGGGCATGCAGAGCCTTTCTCCTAGTCCTTGCACAGACTGTACAGGGATGGTGAGCTGCCCTCTCCTGTGTGCTGGTAGTCCAGCAGAGTAAAGGCCTATGACTTGGTGGGATGAAGGTATCAGTCCAAGGTAAAGAAAAGCTTTTGTTGGGGAAATCCAAGGGGCCAGGATTTATTCTTTATCTTTTGATCTATATTTTTCATGCCAGTTCCTATTGAATACAACCTTCCACCACTGCTGCTTTATGCATACAAAATTACAGGTGGAAGTCCAGTCTGACCATTTGGCAGTGCTCTCTGCAGCGATATTAAGAAAAAGCCTTAACAAGGTCAAAGGCTTATCAAA
>NW_010292015.1:18980-36915 GCF_000700745.2 Antrostomus carolinensis
CTGCTTTTAACAGATTTGGAAGTTGTGTGATTGTACGTGATTTAAAAGTGGTATGTGAATGTAATGCCTCTGGAACTTGCTGGGTCAGCAGCAGCAGCAATGGTAGCTGCTTATTAATCTACCTAACAGGTATGATAATGAGAAAAGAGTTTCTATCTCTCTCAATACCCAGACAGTTTGGAAGGGTAGAAGGCTGGTTTATTTGCTATATTTTTCATGGAAAAACTTTCTGCAGCTGCAATTATCTTGATGCAACATGATAGTCTTCTATTGGCACTTGTTTTACTACTCATTTGGATATTCTTGTAGATATACGTAAGGTATGTGAATATTAATCTTTCTTATGCCAAGAGGTTTTTAGGCTTTTCTTCCTCATTTTTAGGTCCTCAGTACCTCTTCTCAAAATCCCAAGCATCGAAGAACATGATTAACCTAGAATCTGTTGAACAACTAATTGCAACTGTGATGCAGAAACTAAGGTTTTTTGTATGCACTCACCCTCTGCAAGAGTATCTCTGCTATAGCTGGCTGTTGGGTTTGCGAGAAACTAGGGGGAATTCTCTCTGCTAGTAACCGTGCCTGTCAGCCAATGCAGACCGCGTATCTACCAGCACTGAGCTGGTAGATGGTTGTCCCATCTGCACCACGATGAATTCAAATTTATACTGCACGTACTGTTCACACAGATATACCAACTGCCTTATCTTCACAATATCCTCTGTATTGCTCATCTGGGATAAGACCACCTTCTGCAGTAGTAAATCACAGAATCATAGTGGTTGAAAAAGACCTTAAGATCACCAAGACCAACCATAAACCTAACACTACCAATTCCACCTCTAAACCATGTCCCTAAGCACCTCATCTACCCATCTTTCAAATACCACCAGGGAAGGTGAATCCACCACTTCCCTGGGCAGCCTGTTCCAACGCTTGATTACCCTTTCAGTGAAGAAATTTTTCTTAATAGCCAATCTAAATCTCCCCTAGCATAACTTGAGGCCTTTTCCGCTCATTCTGTCACTTGCTACCTGGGAGAAGAGACTGACCCCCACCTCTCTACAACCTCCTTTCAGGTAGTTGTAGAGAGCAATAAGGTCTCCCCAGAGAGAGACCTTATCAGGTCTCTCCAGTTTAGACCTGTTTTTGAGGGGTTAGCCAGAGCATGTCAGCCAGTGACTTGGAAGCAGATCTCTGAGGTGGAACCCAAGCACATCCTTTCACACGTCATGCTGTACATTTTCAGAGCCACCTCTGTATTGTGCCCTGCAATTGTAATTTCTTCTTGTGGATTTCTGATTTCAGCCTATGATTCCTGGGCAGATGCTTATTCCTATCTCTGGCTGCTGACCCATGGTTTGACTTTCTGGTTCCTGACTTTTGGCCATGGACATTTGGCTCCTTTCCCTGTTTTGGACATGGGCCCTAACCTTTGAGCTGAATAGCCCATGCTGTAGTCTGTAATCCTAGAAGGCCACCAGGTCATCTCTAGTAGACTGTACTCTAATTTATTCAATAACAAATGAAATCTAGCAGATAAGTTTGGGGGGAGGGTAATGATAACTGCAGGTATTTATTTCTAACCTGGTCTTCTCTTAGTGTTTTGCCAGATTGCTAAATGTGAACTTCTCCTTTCTGTTAGTTATCATATTGTGCTTAGTGGCCATTCTTTCTTTGGGGAGAATATACCTCAGCCAGTGGTGGGTGAACAGAACTGTTGGCATATATACAAATTTCAAATTGGTGGCTACAAGTGCAATAAATTAGACCAGAAAAGGCAATATTGTCAGATTATTATGAACTCCCATTTCATTTTTATATTAAATATTATAAACATTATTGATATACTGTACACATGGCCTGCTCTTTCTTCTGGGAGTTCATAATGTCATTCCATCACACATGACATAAGAGTGTAAACATACACTCAAACATAGTCACTCAGACCTGTTATAGCCTTGTGACTGAAACTCAATGAAAAGATGAGATATAAAGTTGACAAAGTATGAAGGAAAATCTCCAGATGAAAAAGGAAGAACTGAAGCTTAAAATGTGTGTTAATGTTCAGGTGGAAGAAGGGTCAGGTTGCTTTGGCAGGAGAACGGAGAACGAATATGAAGCTGAGTTGTAAAATGAATTTAAGTTAACAATCAGCTACAAGTAATACAAAATAGGCAGTAGTGTGCATCTGAGTGAAAATAAAACTGCTTTTATATATATCATATATGTTACATTGTTTATACACAAAGATTGTGTAGCATAGACATTAATATACAAAGGCTCAACAGAAAATAAAAATCACAAGGTCTGGGTGGATTTTATTTAATTTTGCTCATCAGCAATTCAGGAATAAAAAGCTCCATGTTGTTGCAATACTTTTGCATTGTAGTATTTTGATGGAGTTAGGTATCTAAAATCAAAGTAACGTATCATCCATCTGTCTTTCTTCTGTGTCAAAATATGTGACAGTTGTCAGTCTAGGAGAAGTGTACTTGCTATTTTGCTTTTGCCTAAAAGCAAATTATAGTCTGCTCTTCATCGCTGTTTCATAAAAATGTGGAGCTTCCTTAATTTTAGAGCTTAAATCAAGACCTTTCAATATGGAGACACTTAGATTAACTTTTTATTAAATTGGACAAACGTGCTTGTTAAACACATCTCCCTCTGCCCTTTGACAAGAGGAAGTGTCCTTTACTTGAGTCATTTTCATGGAAATACATATTTATTTTTTCTGAAGCAGGCTAGCTCAGGTAAGGGATAGCAAGATGTTTGCAGTATTCAGTGACTCATTGAGACTCTTCTTTGCTTAGTATTAGTGAAGAGGATGGTGGAAGAAGCAAATTTAGTGTACTGCTTTGCTGTGTTTTTTACGAATCGGTCATGTATATTAATATAATTTTACATACTTTTGTCAAACTGTCAGTTCAGAGAAAGAAATCTGATTAAATAAAACAAGTGACTTCTTCAATTTGTTTTTCAGTTAAAATTTGTTAGTAAAAACAGCTACAGCAGAACAGTAGGGCATAGCTTTTGTCTAAACTGAGGATTTTTACTTGGTGTAAATCTCTTTAATGGAGCTGCCTGTAAACTCATGTGACATTCACCATGTGTAATGACATCCTTTCCCCACCCCCCGCCAAATGAATTAAAAATGGAAAGTACTTCCAGTACTTCTTGGTAAGTACCAAGAAGTCGGATCCCTTGGTACCACAGAGGTCCTTTCTTCATTAGAGGCAGGTAGTTTCCATTATTCATGTTGGGTAGCATTTAATTTAAGTCCCACCATTAGTTAAAAAGCAAGATATTAATGAGAGATGTTACTGGAGTGCTGTCTTTTAATTTGATATTGTTCGATCCAGCTGTTTTAAAATTTCAAAGAATAAAGCTTCCATTACCTTACATCAGAGATTTTTATAGGCAAGAACATGTAATTCTTGACTAGTTTCCCTTGATAGCCAATTGCCTTTCTTAAATCTTCACCATTTACTTCTACATTAATCCTTTTGTTTCACTTTAAATAATTTCTCTGATTCCTTGATATTCAGTTAGTTATATATAGATATATATAGATAACTATTATATATATATAACTAACTATAGATATTTTTCATACTACCCCCATCCACTTAGATGTTGAGTAGCCAAATAATACATAGTTAGCTCTTTTAATTTTACCTCATAAACCAATCTTTGTACAATCTCTTATATTTTCCCTTAAACCATCATTCAATACAAAGAGTTCATTATGCATGTCTGTGAATAATATATTAATTCTGTGGTTTAAATTCATAAACAATGATACACAATTAATTTAATAAAATTGCTCACTTTGCAAATTGTACAACTACAATTTCTATAATAGCAGCTAAAAGACGACAGTGTTAAGCCAAGCACTGTCGCTCTGAATTGTCACAGGTAGAGGCCTCTTAAATATGCAATTACAATAGACAGAAAGTGTATTCCTTGTTACAAATTTATTCCTTTAAGTACTTTTTCAAAGGTTTTCACCTTGTTTTGCATTGCCATGTACTAATGGTGTAAGGCAAGATCACTTCAGTGAATGGCTTTATTAATATAGAGAAATACTAAAGATTTTTTTGCAACTAGATTTTTTAAAAAATTTCTCTTTTTAACTGTGCTATATTCTCTATCAGGTTGTTAAAAAAAAGATAAAAATTACTTCTATACTGATTTTTGTTCTTGGCAAGCACTGTTCTTTTTTCTCTTGGGATGGAGATGGAATGAATAGCAGAATCTACAGGAAAAGAGAATAGAAACCAAAACCAAAAGGAAACTTGTTTATATGTCAATAATTATTTGTTCCAAGTTAGAAGATTTAACTGAGATCCACATTCCATGGGCTAGACAGAGTGCTAATGTCTCTAATGAATGTACTCCCACTGTATTACAGCATACTTACATAAGGCAGAAGGACTTGAAAAAGGCGTTACCCGATTTTCAAATTGGGAAAATGAAGTGCAAAGAGATGAAGCAATTTGTCCAGTATTGCAGAAGTCAGTAGGAGAATCAGGAGTGAAAGTTCCTGTCTCCCAGTTGAACTGATCTACAAGACTATATTTATTCTATAATATGTTTTTATGCTCTTATCTGCTTAATCTTCCCCTCACACTGATTTTTGTAAATATGTCTCCACAGAGAACTTCAGCATAAGAAATGTTTCTGCAGATGAACCCTGAGGTTTTATAGTAACACTGTATAGTCATTACGTGGGAGGTACTTGGAGTTAAAATGGTGCAAATTACTATTAGAAGTGAATCATTTCAGCATGGGGAAGTAAGATTAGCTGTCTGCTTATTGCCACCTTTCCATCCCTCACCCTCAGCAGCAGCGGCTCCTGCAGCATTATATAAGGTTACATATGTTTGGCCAGATTACCAGCTGGGCGGGAACACAACAAACACACCCCCTCAGCCAACTCCTGCTGTGAAATAGTGGAAAACCCTGAGGAGTCCCGCTTGGGATTTTCCTATATTGCTTTCTGGGCATGGGAAACTTTGGTCGGGGCTCCGTGCGTGTACCTACATGGTTGTGGGCAAAGCTCAGGACAGGAGGAGTTGCTGATGCTCCCCACCAACACAGGGGAGCCCCTGGCCCTGCTCCTCTTTTTCTCAGTGATGCTGCTAAGGAATGACTGTACACCAGCTCCTGCCTTAGCTTACTTCATGCCTCTCCTTTTTATCCTGTTATTCCTCACTGAATAAAGGGGATGGGGTTTGCACTGCCCTCCTGTCACCTGGCAGTTGGGGATGTCCGCATACAGGGACTTCCTAGTCAAAACCAGCGTCTTACAGCCATCCTCAACCTTTGCTGTGTAGAAATAAACCAAGGGAAGTTATCCTTTGGCTTATAGCTGTGGTACATAAATACACTAAAATGGAAGCCTAGGCGTGGAATTAATGGGTTTGGTACCCTACTACTCAAAGTAAAACAGTAACTAAGAGTTTAGCGTGGTCTGATGGTTATTTCACCGGTTATTTGTTTAACCGGAAGATTTCACCTCTGCTTAATCGTACTCTATGTGAAACTCCAAATCTGCTACAGTTCCAGATTTATAAAGTAGCATTATATAGAATATAGGCCTATTAATTTTATAGTCTAATTTCTGATTAGATTTTACAGCACCTCTGACGAACTGCGTAGATTTTACCCATTAAAAATGATGACAATTCAGTTCTGTCATTTTAAGTGGAATTAAACCGAGTATTGCCAAGTCCGATAATATCCTATGAAAAAATGAACCAACACTTATTAAAAAAAAAATAAAAATCCCAGCACCATGTTATTTCTGTATAGGAAAATTGCACTTACCAATACAATGGGACTAACTGTTACCCACTAGTGCAGTCAAGGGTCTGTGGGTTTGACAGCCGAAATCAACAGAAATTCTTCATTTGGGCTGAGCAGGTTAAGTAGCGTTTTCTAGCACAGCTGTGTAATGTGTTTGTTGGCAATAAAAAGAGCCTGCTAGAGCTAGTTGAGTTTAAACTAAACTCTTTTCTATCAGAAAATAGTTTTGTTAAAAATTAAAATCTTTGCAATCTCAATGCCTTGTTTAAGAGGAAACTAAAAAAGTGGGGTTTTTTTAGAGAGGGAAAAAAAAATCAAACACTGAAACAGCCTGTTCTTGACTTTTTTTAAGACACACACTTAAATAAACACCCGCAGAAGAAAAAATTGAAATGTTGTAATATGAAAATTAAATTTCCATTTTCTTTACTGTCAGTTTTAAATTTGGGGAAGGGGCTTATTCTGATTTGAAACAGCCAGATTCTGACAACAGACATAAAATGACATTCCTGCGCGTGACATGACTTTCCATTTGCATTTGCAGATGCAAGGTATATTTTTTAGCTCTTATTTGATACAATAATCCTGTTGACTTCACTTGAAAAGAATGGCACATTTCCCACTAACTTTATTAGTGACAGGATTGGGCCTTGATGCAATACCTCATGTCACAGCAGCAAAACTTGTTGCCAATAGACTGTCTCAAGGGAGGAGATTTCCAGTAACTGCTCCCTGAGAACTATTCTAAAAATGCATCTTTTTTCTGTCCAGCCATCGGGATAATGATATACTCCATCCCTAAAGAGAGGGGCACTGACTGAGCTGCATTGATGGCACCAGAGGTCCCTGCTGGCTTGTTCACTAAACAGAACTGGCAACTGACTCTGAAGATAAAAGTTCTTGACATTTTTCCAAGCTGGTGGAATGGAGCTGAGTGACGCTTAGAAATAAATAGAGGAGGGAATAGTATGATCTTGAATGACAGAGGAGCTTTCATGAAAGACTTTCATGAGGGAGATGTGGGATGTACTGTTCCAGGCTTGAGTCTAGGGGATTTGCTGACAGTTGGATAATGTGCATGTTTGCTACCAATAGCATAAAATATGGAGGAAAACAAAGGGAAAATTCCAAATGAATTCTTTATTCCCACTTAAACAGTTAAAACCAAAATACAACAATGTATCTTCTTCTTCCCTAGAACTGACTTTCTACAAATTGCCAATCTCTTTGCAAATCTGTTAGAAGAACATTCTCTCTCCTGACAAGGAAATGTACTTCATGCAAAACATTTGTCATTTGTCTGTTATTATAATTCATGATCTTATCCTTCATTCTCTTGCTTGTTTAAGCAAACAGTAATAGTACTTTTAACCTGAGACTTCAAAGGTAAAAATATTGTGAAGAGGTCCCCATTCTTTTTCTTCCCGTCTCTGATCTCAGCCAAAGCCTTTGAACATCAAAGCAGCTCAAAGTTTGGGGCAAGTTCTTAAGGATCAGGTTACTAAGAAAGAAATTCATTGAATTTCCATGTTCATATTCAACATGGACCAGAACAACTATTAATATTCAAGAATAGTTTAATTTAATCACTTACAACAATTAAAACAAATTGTTGCTTAATCTTTTTGCTCAGTACAGTGAAGCTCACTCATTCCATTGTATTGCTGTGAAAAATCCTTGACTTCTGTCAGTCAGAAACTGCTTGAAAAAATTTATAACCTAGGAACTACAAAGCAATTAGAAATATAAAATAAATACCCCAAACAAGGAATGTTGCCATTTTATTTACAGTATCACACTGCCATGTAAAAGGTTAACACTTAAAAAATGAATCTTGTACCCTCAATCTATTACCTCTAAGCAATTCTCATTTTCACATTAATTTTTGTAGGCTGTCATCTAAATTAAATACTTCTCAGCTCTGTCAGTTTATCTCTCTATGTATTCTCATTATAGCAGTCACTAGAGCCAAAGCATTTTAATCTTCAGTATAATCCCTGTAGGACCATATTCTTAGCTACAACTTTAGGGGTTCTACAACTGGTCTTTTTCTTTTAAACAGCAGCACTCCTTTGTGCAGCAACTCTTGCCCTTGTAAGGACTTTCTATAAATAAGTTTTGCAGTCTGTTTATTATGAAATTACCTTAATTGTCAGTGGCTAGATTGTTATAAATCCTCCCTTTCCCCATTACTTACCTTCTGTGTTCTCGAGAAAGTATCTAATACTATTTTGGTAGGTCAAGCCAAATCCTGGCGACAAATCTCTTAACATTTTCCTTTTTTTTTTTTTTTAAACTGATAAGAACATACTGTTCATAAGGACATAAATAATAAAACATGCTAGTCCTAAAGCTAGATCCCTCCTCAGATCAGCACAACCACACCTGAGTGCACAAACCTGAGTGACCACAAGAGTCAGCAATCAACTCTCCAGCAGAAACGTATGCCATCAGGAAGACCAGTAAGGTAGGCTAGAGACTCTGCCATGTGACTGCTTCTGACTTAGGTTATGGTATGTTTTGTTAAGGAGAATTTTCACTGACTTCAGTAGTACCACCCAAGAAGTGCAAACTTTTTAGCAGGGCCTGTTGTGATGGGACAAGGAGTAACAGTTGTAAACTAAAAG
This sequence comes from Antrostomus carolinensis, assembly GCF_000700745.2. Taxonomy (NCBI): domain Eukaryota; kingdom Metazoa; phylum Chordata; class Aves; order Caprimulgiformes; family Caprimulgidae; genus Antrostomus; species Antrostomus carolinensis. The sequence goes on from NW_010292015.1 coordinate 27,416, forward strand.
AGGGTAGATTCAGACTAGATATAAAGAAAAATATTTTAAAATGAGGGTGGTGAAACACTGGAACAGATTGCCTTTGTTCTATTCCAGTGGTAGATGCCCCATCCCTGGAAACATTCAGGGTCATGCTGGAGAGGGTTCTGAGCAACCTGATCGATTTGAAGATGCCCCTGCTCACTGCAGGGGGATTGGACTAGATGACCTTGAAAGGTCCCTTCCAACCCAAACCATTCTATGATTCAGGAGCTGAAAAGTGCTTCTGAGTCTGCCTGTTGGGATACACCAACTCTTTCTGAAAGATATAGAGGATACGAGCAGAAAGCTATCACCCAGTGTCCATGCAATAGCTTTAAGAACATGAGTAGAGGCTACATGGGTTTATAGCTCATTTTTTATGAAGTCAGGGATAAAGCATCCATTAACTTAACTTGGTAGGATCAGCACCCTGACAAATATCTCTTGGTACTAATTCAAAGTTCTTTAAAAACTTGGTAGGGCAAGAGCAGTAATAGCTTAAATAGATTTTGTGGTGTATTAGTAGCCACTGTGAGAAAACAGCAGGTACGAAACATGCATTAGTCTGTACAATACATTGCCCTGGAAACAGAACTTGCTATACAAGATGAAATTTGATAAGGGGTCTCATTGGCAGATCAAGAAGCTGGGCATTAAAATAATCTAGTCTAGGGAACATAAAACCATGAATGAGCAATGAGCAAGAAGCAAAGCACGTTTATTTCAACTAATAATAGGAAGCCTTAATCTTTTGACTGCAATACTGAAAGAAGAGCTTGCAATCAAAAACCACATAAGGTTTTAACCAATGAACCTGGGTTGAATTTTAAAGATGGGTTACAAGTTCAAGTGGGCTTGGGTTGATGGCAAGAGTCAGCTATGAACAGCTCAGTTTTGTCTGATTTCAACTGAAGGAAATTGATGCTCGTAGGGGCTTTTATAGTCACCAACTTGTCAATATGGTAATAGCATAGTTTGAAATTGCTGGTTTGGTTGACAAACAGATCTGTGTCTTGTCAGCATAGAAATTAAATCTAGCATCATGCCAATGAACTACCCTGCGCACAGGCGGCTTTGGATTGCTGAGTAAGAACGGGGCCAAAATGTAACCCTACAGAGCATGAGAAATAAATGCTCTAGGAGAAGGACACAAATTACCCTTGAAAATATAATGCAGGTAACTGTTGGATAAATATGATTTAAGCCAATTTAGAACTGTGCCAAACAGGAAGATAAAGTCCCTCAGGCATTCAAGAAGAACATTAAGATCTAGCAAAATGAGAATAGCTGGAGAATGAGAATCTGTCTTTAGGAGAAGGTTACATCTCATTGCTGTTTTGCTGAAAATTTTAAGTAGTAAAAAACCCACCCAAAATATAGAATTTGATTCCATACTCACTGAAGCCAGTGGCAAATCAATCTTTTATGTATTTTGGTGATGCTGGATTATGGGAATGTAAAATAAGACAGTAATTCACAGAGGGATTTTATGCTTTGCATTGTGAATCAACATAGCTCTTTTTTCAATATAACAAACAGAATTTGTGCATGGTGTTAATTAATCAGTTGGGTGAAATGTTCTGCAAATCCAATTTTTATAAATTTTTAAGAATTTGAGAAAACATTCAACAGGTTCCTTTATATATTCTGGTTTACAGATTTTCTTTCTACAGAAGCATTCTAGTAGGTTTGGAAAATTTTTATGATATTTCAAATCTCAGTGAAGATATAGAGGAAAGTAGGAATGAAAACTTGTAAGAGAATAGCTGTGCAATAGGAAGAAAGATTGAATATCCTCTTCTTTTGCATGGCCTGGACCATGAAATTTACTCTACAATTTTTTTTTTTTAAATATATTTTTTTTATTTCTGTGTGGAGGTGGGAACTCAGGAAAAGCTCATGAGTTATAGAAAACAGAATTACATGTCTTCATGTCATGATTTACACTGTGTTTTACTCATAAATCCAAGTACAGCGTATTACTGAAATCGCAGTAGATCTCTGATACTAGGGAAGAAAATTTCAGTAGAGAATAGTGATAGTCATAACACAGTAAATTGTTTCTGCCTTTTCTCTTTTTTTATAGAAAGAAAATGAACAAAATCTATTTCCAATTGAAGGAATAACTCTGGAAAACACATGAAACTATTTGTTTCAAAAAGCCAAGAATTCATCTGAATTGTTGCTTCATTTGTTAGCTTTCTTTAAGCATCCATATGAGCAACATCAATCAGATAGCATGAGTAGAAAATTACAAATAGCTAGTACATAAAGTGGTTTGGGAGAGGTGAAGAAGTGTTTATGGTTGCAATTAACTTATATTGTGTTGACCTGGCAAATTTAATTATTAATTATTTGTTAAATAGTTGTGAATAGTGATCACCTTTTCAGCAGTTTAAATCTGCTCTAGACAAACTATAAAGACATTTTTTTTTACAAATACATTTTTTCAAGTAACCTTTTTTGTACATTTCTGCTGGTAGACAATGCTCTGGGTCAGTAAAATATTTAAGAGTTATTAGGGATATAGAACATAACATATTTTAGAAGATACCTGTAAGGAGTCCTATGAGTCCTTATCCTTCTATTAAGAAAGTTATCAATAGTGTTAAAGAACTGATATATCAAGAGTTTCAGTATCATTTACATTAAAGAAGGAACTTTAGGGAATGGAGTAATTTTAAATAGCGTTTGTCAGAAAAACATGGATCCATTTGTATTTTGTCTAAAATGAGACTATTCTGCTTACACAAAATAACAAACTAAACCAAAACAAAACAAAGTAGGCAGAGCATCAAGAAAACATTTTAAATACTTATTTTTCCTGCTGCTTGACCATCTGATTGCTCAGATGAGGGAGGAAGTGAGAAGCAGGAATCCCTAGGAGTACAAACTTCTCTTCCCTATGTAAGAGGAGCTTCCAAGTTCAGGCTTCTTGGTGTATTTTATCAAGACAACAACATTAAGGTCCTGGCCTCCCAAATGAATTGTAGAGTGGGCAATAATTATAATAATATTGGAGGACTTAAATGTTGCTCCTCAGTCCAAATAAACATGAAACAAAATTTTGAAACTATTTACAAAATGTATTTTTTTCTCCACTTCAGAAAAGTTGTTTCAGCCATTATAATGCAGTAACATGGATGTTGTTCAAATGAAGAACGTAACCCAGAGATTCTCTGTGCTGTCATTAAAACTCGGAATGAATTTTCTTCTCCACAGAAAATGCTTTCATGTATTTTTTTTTTAATTGTATATCAGACAAGAAAAGAGAGATGCAATTATTTCAAAATCAGAATTATATATATAGAAACAGGTTATAGTATCTGCTGTTTACATATGGAAGTATCCCCATGTTCTTACTCCCTGGTTTTCAAAGGAAGAGCAATCTTGGCTAGGCAGTGCTCTGAAACATATGCAAAAAGGGGCAAGAGAAATTTCCCAGCTCTACAAAGGGATGTAACTTGCATGGACATAACTGTTGCTATCTGGTTCATGGCGAATTGGATCACTCCTGTGCCTCTGCCAGCTTTATGCCACATGTAAAATACTGGTAAGATGATCAACAGCATCAGAGCTGGATTTGTTATATAACTAACGTTTAGTGAAGCTAATGTCTTCTAATAAAACCTAGATATTTGTATGCTAATAAAAATATGTAAAGATATATAGTTGGATCAGTTATAAAAGCACAGCTAATTTGATTCTGATAAACTAATAACATAAAATATAATCTAAGCTTACCTGGCCCAGTGATTTGAGTTCCTTAAGTTTTTTTGATACACAATTTAAATGGATTTTCCAGTTAGGCCTCTGTAGGTAAACAGAAGCAGTAATAACTTGTGACTAAATCTGTGACATCAGGTAGGTAAGTGACAATTTTTTTGAGAATATTTAATCCTCAGAACTGGGACCATGTTTTCCAAACAGTCACCTTTTAGGTACCTAGCCAAAGAAGCCAGATTTTTTTCAGAATTTATTAGTTGTTACTTTTCTGAGGGCTTTCGTGAGTGATGCTAGGAAATGTTGGGTAGTAGTCCATGTACTTTCTCTTTCCACTGTTTTTGTTCATTTGTGAAAATTGTTAAGTGTAGGTTTTCCAAAATAATATTTTTTCTTTTCATTATAAACCAAGAAAATCATTTAAGATCTTCACTACGTTTGAATTCCAATAATCTTCTGAGGCCAACCTCTTTCCTTTACCTTTCCCTTCAACTCTCACAATGAAAAAAAGAAAGAAAACAATCAGCAGCTTAGAAAAGAACCCAAACATTACAGACAAATGGAAAAGATAAGATGCTACTTTGGCATTTAAAACACTGGTATTTTATTATTTCATCAATAAAACATCCATTCTTCTGAGGTATGAGGTATGGGGACTGAGATGGCTAAAGTAAGGTACTCTGCCATATTAGAAATTTGATATTTACTTTACACTCTGGTGTCACCGAAATCAGTTAAAATAAATCAGGAGTTGCTTGTTTTCCTTTTACTTGTTGTTAAATAAAATAAGTTATTATTTATTATTCTTATAAAAGAAGAAAAAGAATAAAGAAATGAGAACTTTGACTTAATGTCAAGTAAATGTTCCAAGTTAGTGGATTGGTAGGACAAAGTGTATTAAAATAAGTTGTATTTTGTATTATCGGTTTTTCATCAAAGGTTCTCTTGTTTATAAGCTAATATGTGGGCAGGTAAATATATTTAATAACAATATACAAGATAGACAGTTTAGCTTAACACAGCAGTTTCATTTACTTGAGTCAGAGCACTTAAGGTCATTTGCACTAAAGAATATTATTATGATTTTAATATGTAATTTAAGTGTTCATATATTGTAAAACATGTGCCCAGTACCTGTATTATTTTGAAGGGCAAACATGGGGTACTTTAGCTTTGGTTTTTTAGCTGCTTCCTAATGGTCCTTTCCAGAACTTTATTCATTTGCAGTGTGGTACTGGCTGCCAGATTGTCGTATGTATAATTTGTACGTACTGTTCATTTTATTTTAGAACATACTGTTTCAACAACATGGCTTGTGTCATCATGAGAACCACGACAAAGGGTTATCCAGATTTCATGATAGCCAGCCAGAAAATTGAGGCTGTGAAACAATATTGTTACTGAGAGTAATTTCTAAATGCAGAGTGTGAGGGGGGGCTTGATTCTTCAGTCCTCACGCGATCTGTTATTGCTGACATGGGGAACATCTTTGTCAAATAAAAGAGGAAAATATGAAGTCTGAAAGGAAAATGCATGTTCTAAATGGTTTCAGCTACATGCATATAGCCTTATAAAATGCTATCTTTGCTTCACCGTTGACCCACAAGTAGTAAGAATATTTTCATACCATTATACCTTCTCTACTGGTACCTTCTCGTGTCAGTTTGGAAGCAGTGACTCCAGGCTGGTTATTTTCTGGACATGCCTTCACACTCTCAGGAACATGACTCATCAGAGCAGTGTTCTCAGAAGTATGTTTTTCTTGTTTGTTTGTGCGAGTGGGATGAAATAACAGAAAATTCACAAGTACAGGATGTGGTGTTCTGGCTAAAAACACCATTATTTTATTCTGGTAAAATATTACCAATTAATGTAAAGTAGTCATATCAACTTAGCCTGCACTACTTTGATTCGTCCATGAAAGATGTTACCGGGACTGAAAGTAGTGTTCATTTCCTGACACCAAATATAAGACCCAAAGTGTTAGTTCCTGGATATGGTCAAAAAATGCACATGCCAAAAATGCCGATGGGAACGTAAACCTTACCCTAGCTCATGCCTCTGAACAGATACAGTGCACTAGAGGCATGACCAAAACTCACCAGATGCTGCAAGCATATCATTCCTCCATGAAAGTTTAGATGGTACAGCTGTCTCTAAATGTTTTTATAAGTGAAAAGGCTCTAGCATCTGGTCCTTTGCTTATTACTCTTAGATCAAGTACTCACGATCTGGAGTCTACTTTTAAATAATGCAGAAAAAAAAAAAGAACTGGAGGTGCTAAGGATAGATTTCTCTCAGATGACCTGCTTCCAAGTTCTTGTAAAATAAAAATAAACAATGTAATTGCAAAAAAAAAAAGAAGCAGAAAACAACTCATGTAGGGAGTGATAGGAGTTACACGTGCATACAAATACCTTTATAATTTTAAATGAAGGTAAATAAAGTAATAAGCAGTATGTATTCTTGATGTCTTTCAGTTATGTAAAGAGTATATTACTCTTCCCTTTACATGCTGTTGTGTAATTCAGCTCCACCTCCAACAGTTGCAGACTTGCTGCTGTCATCAGAAAAATAGGGTATGTGCTATGGTACACCCTGCAGAAACCCTTGCCCTGGACCAGTTTTTCCTCTGAGAACACTCATGCAGTTCCCATTTATTTCATTTAGTCCTAGATAGCACTCCTGAAGAAAGGCAGACTTTTCCACCTTACTACTTCAGATTTATGGGTGAACACTGTTAAATGATTATAATTTGTTTAGGCAAGCCTCCTTTGAAGTCAGTCATTGAATAAGTAAGAATCATCATGATTCTTTTTTAAAATATATTTATTTATTTTGTGTGCCTACATAAGTTCTGGAATATTAGGTGATTTAATCCTCTGTGAAGGCACCTTCCAAATACTGGTTAATCTGACATATTACATGAATTGAACTAGGCTGAGTCAAGGATGGAATTTCATTATTTGTCTACGTAAGGCTGACAGACTTTCAGAGTAAGATTTAGTCTGTGGAAATGAATTTCTGTGAAGCTAGCTAGCTTCTCAACCACATCCTAAGCCTTTCATATTATGATTGGATGCCATAAAGCATGGCCTTAATTATTTTGATTGAAAAAGGTAGTTTCAGAGCTGTTAGGTTTTTGAGAGGCTGAGATAGCCTTGAAGGAAAATCAAAATAAGAGCAACTGTAGTTCTCCTGAGCTCTTCAAAGCTTTTAAAGCTCGCATTAGCTTAAAAATGTTTGGGAATCATGTAATAGCATTTTCAGTTTACTGCATGACACAGACCTACGTGTTTTACTTCTGCAAGATAAAGATCTGAACTGTAACTTTGTTCATAATTTTTAAATGCTTTATTGTAATCTTAAAAGTGACCAAAGAAAAAGTTGGGTGTAAGTTAACAACTTATTTTAACCATTTTTTAAATGGCCTTGCCTCGCCTCCGATGAATGTTGTACTTCAAGAACATCAGAATTACAATTAGATTTTGATAAAATTCCAACTAGGTCAAAAACATACCTTTCTATCTTGAGATTTCTGGTGAGCAGCTGTAAAGGGAGGGGATGTGTATGTATGTGTGTATTATTATATATTTTTATAAATATAAAAAGAAGTGATTCACTGATATTAAAAAGTATGGTACCAATAGCTCTCCACTAAGTGCCCACAATTCTGTGGATGAGTTCTAATATAACCTCTATAAATGTGTTTTTCTCTTCCAAGACCAATCCAAAGGTAGTTTATATTTTCCTGTCATAATTTGCCTTCCATTTACAGGCATCTTATAGTGAAAAATTCCCCTTGAAGAAATAAAAATTTTAAAAGTCTCTTTTTGCAATGTCTGCAACAAAGTGAAGTTATATACACCACCCACAGATGGTGGATAGGTAGGTACATTCAGTAAATGCACATCTTTTAGGCTTGGAGAGTGACTGTGTATTTAGGTTGAAGATGCACAGGAATAACCAACATCAAGTACTTTCCTACTTCTTGAGAGACTGATTTCACTGTGTACTTGGATTTTTCCTTTACTTGTACAGAGAATTTATTCTGCATATTGTTTGAATTCTCATAGTTTAGGTAAATACAAGCAAGTGGCACAATTCAGTGTGATAGGAATATTAAGTGTTGGAAATTACCTGCTAAATCCATACATTGTATTATTTAATACAATCTCAGTTGACTGCATCATATCAAAACTTGTGTCCTCAGCCAACTATATGCTATCTAATAACAATAATTTTAACAAATATTCCACATCCATATTTTTTCTGTTGCTTATCCAGGATTCCTCATTTTGTAGGTCTCTTGTCTACGCAACATGTTCCCTGAGGTTAAGAATGAAAGAGGTCTCTACTACAGACACTCTTGATGGAAATAGTAGCTAAATTGCTGCAGTAATGAGAAAATTTCCTTCTCCCTAGGTAATTCAGCTGCTTAGCATTGAAACATTTTTGAGATAAAGATTCTTTGTGAAATAAAAAAATTAAAGATAATTTCCTTACAATCAGAATTTGCTAATGAGCCTGTTATGGAAATGAAGAGCAAAGCATTGTTTTAATGGAAGTATGATCAGGCTGTATTATGAGACTTAGGCTCTCAAAAAAAAAAAAGAGACTGTTAGGTAGACACTGTGACCTGCAGTAGCTTTAGAAAACGCTGCTGCATTTCTGGAAGAAAGTGGTTAAAAACACATGATGATGAAGTTAACCTAAATCTTTCATTGGCTTAAAAAAATAGGTCAAGTAATACATTACTAGCTCCGCTGTAAGCTTGTACACAATCTGTGCATTCCAGAGTGAAAGAGGTTTTGCTGAACATTCCTACATCTACTTTCATTCATGGTATCTCTAGGTTAAAATATTTGGCTTTTCACAAGTGTGACTCCCTTTTGCTCTGTCTAAAGTGTAAATTCCTATGTTCTTTAATGATATTAATCTTTTACTAAAAAGATATTTGGACTTACCATTTATGATTGTTAACATTTATATGTTACCTGAGTTTTGGAATTAAAACGTTGGCATATGTTAATGCAGATATTATTGCATAATTTATAAGCGACTTGTAAACAATTTTTTTTTCTCAGTCTTTAACTTTTAGAAGAAGTAAAGTATCATAAAGTGTTCTGTCAAGCATTTGGCAAACAACATGCGAAGCGTGGAGACATTTGTTAAAGGCATGCACACAGAAGGTGTGAGGAAGGTCACATGCACTTTGTAGCTTCACCCATACAGCCGAGTTCTGCGTCAGTCTCTGGATACTCTCTTCTTTGATGGGAATGAAGTCTAAAGAACAACTTGACGTATAATGCAGTTTCTGACAGGAGAGATTGTCGGTAGATTGTAGGTGGGGATGCTGCCTACTAAAATGGAGGGCTGACTCTTCTTGGAGGCTCTTCCCAAGGCTGGCTTTCCTCCTAGATTGTATTTATTGACACGTGGGTGAACAGCATCGCTTTGATGAGCCTTTTATCTGCCCATTCTCGAACTGCTTCCGTGAGGGAGCAGTTTGGTAACCACGGTTCCCTTCCCTGCCACCACTGCCCCTGCCACCATCCTAGTGCGTGGCCTGTAAGGCAGAGGCCAAAGACCCGAGCCGAGCCGAGCCTCAAAAGGGTTAAGGAGCGTGGCTGCAGAGATGAATGGCGAGGGGAGGAGCTCTGGTGCGGGGTGGGGCAAAGGCTCGGGGAGGTGGCAGGCGGGGAGGATCGCGGCTGCGGTTAGGCTTTGAAAGTCAGCCTCGCAGGCATTGCAGCAGAGCCTGG
>NW_010292016.1:0-19251 GCF_000700745.2 Antrostomus carolinensis
ATCCCACTGTCCATGACTCCAACAAAGATGTGCAGTAGGACTGTGGATGTCCTAATAGAATATTATATTTTAAATTGATTTTTCACTTCTCTCTATTCTTGTTATAAAGGCAGATGTTGAAGAACAGTTTGACAATGAATATTCTGATAATTTTATTCACAGAAAATAACACTTTTATAACAAGCAGTAAGTTTGTGTCTTGAAGAAGTATTATCACTGCAGAAGTTTCTCTGGTTACCACTAACGGATGTGCAAGGTCTACTGCCTTTTAAAGAGATTAATTATCTAGTTTGATTACATTTCTTTTGACTATGTTTTTGAGACCTACAAATATCACATAGTATAAACAGTAATTTAAGTTACTTTTTCCCTAAAACTACATAAGTGAAGTTCCAAAAGACTTGGAGACAATGGGATGTTTGTGGGTCCACAACCTGCAGATCAAGGTCTGGTTAACTGATCTGCATTTGAACTTAGATGATTTCTCAAAGGCACTTTCTGAATTTTAATGTCAGGAATATAATATGCAAAATTTTATCCAAGAAATTTAGATCACCCTTTTTCTGGCAGGCTGAAGCTGATGAAGAACAGCTTGTAATTGTAAAGCTGATTTAATTTTAGGTTATGTTTGGCCATAGTTCTTTGGACTAAGTGCTTGAAACAGTTGGATTTGAAATACTGAAGCCTAAAGGAACACCTACTTAGAATTCCCCAGTGTAATAAATTCTGTATTTTTGCATTTCCTCAGAATTATCCCTGCATGAAAATCTAGAAGCTAAAATTAGAAACTAAGAATAATGAAACCTAGATTATTTGATGAGTCAGACAGAGTGCTATCAAATTTTTTTCTACAATTTTTAGTGTTACAGGCAGCAAACTAGACATATATCCAGTAAGTAGAATACCTGAATCCCTCCCTCTGCTATTAGGAAAACAAGGCTCTCAGTTGTTCTCAGTTAGGACGTCTTTCTTAATCACATGAGTATGAACATCAACATTACAGAAGTTATGAAGTCAGCAGCAGTACAAGAAGGATCTTGGCTATTATACATGTGGAAATGATGGCTCAACTTCCTTTTTTCAAGATTTTTATTTCATTTCACATGATTTCATTTTTATCCAAAGATTATTTGAAGCTAAATTTATAAGAATCCTTGGAAGCAACAAAATAGTTCTATTACTCCATCCCAGGTGAATAAGCTCACCACTACATTATAGTTCTATCTAATGGCATTCTTAGATTCTATAGTCTGTATTTTCTACATAGTCTGGTGTCCAACAGTAGAAAAACAAGATCTCCTATTAGTACTAATTTTGATAATCACAGCACCTCATACACTCTCTGAACTTATTCAGGTTAAAAGAAAAGCTGGATTTCCTTGGTAAGTACTCACCCTTAATGGAAGGTATCACTATCTACTTCACACCACTAAATTAGGAAACTAGTCTCTCTCACTCTAATGAGAGAAGTGTATTGTTTATGTTCTTCCTAGAGATAGAGATTTTTTTTTTTTGACAGATTTAGAGAAGGAACATAACTTAGTACTCTGACCTGCAGGAGTTGTCAAGTCCATACATAATACCTAAGGAGAAAACCTCTAAATTTAAGCACCTGCAACAGAGAATGTAAATGCCCTGATATTTTAAAATAGAGAATGCTAATCCCTTCTTCTAAGAGCACATTTTTATTTCTATCCTCAGAATAATTCTCTGTACTGTAAATGCAGGTAATTGAAACAAGCTTTCTTGGAATTCTTACTCAGCTTCCTAATCACCAGAAAGGGGCAAAAAACTGGTGGTTGGCATTTCTTTATGATCAGCTGTATGTAACTGAACTGAATAAACTGCAGTTATTGAAGATTTGTCTATTGATGGATGTTTAGAGATCATTCCTTATAAAACAACAAAAAAACCCAGGATCTACTCTGAATTTCAGCAACTTTACACTACGGACATGCAATTCTTTATTTTATCTTACATTGATGAATTCAGGCAATTTAAATGTATGTAATTAATTTGGCTTTCAGAAATGTGTTTATCATTTTCAAATCTGAATGTATATAAGACATTAATCCTTTTTCATTAACTCCAAAGAAAAAAAATCTTTCTGTTTTTAGGTAATGATGTGCACTAATTCTTCATGTGGTTTGTTTTTTGGGTTTTGGTTTTGTTGTTTTTTTTTTTTTTCCTGTCAAGACTTTGCTTTATCATGAAACAATCACCAGCTAGATGATTTGGTGCTACCAAAGTAAGCATTTCATAATGATCCCTGTCTTCTCACTTTCCTACATGTTCAGGCTCATCACAGTGAAAGGAAAGGCAGAAAACGATTTCTCCAGTTTATTATTGCATTTGTCTGGAGGCAATTTTCTGACTGAAATGACACAAAATCCACTGTGAAAAAAGAGGTATGGACCTTATAAATATGCAGCCATCACTTCACAAGCTTTTGACTGTGTTGCTATGACTGTCATAATAAGAAGAAATGCTACAGGAGAAAAATAAAAAGGTTTTTGTTTTAAATTCCTTAGTGCATTCCCTAGCACCCACAAAATTGCTGTCTATTGTAGGCACCACAGAGTCTGAAAAATTATTACACACAGAGTTGGCAGCTGCTATGAGCTGAGATGGTAGCTGTTATTCACTTCAGAATGTCAGAGTCAATATTTAAAAAATCATTACAGCTGCCTATTCTTCAGTGTATTATGTTAATGGAAATGATTTGGGCAATTGTTTTTCTTTTGCTGCCTATCGGAATCTCCTGGTATACTCCAGCTTCCTCTTCTTTCCATTTACTATTTATCAAATAAAACACAGAAGAAATCTCTCAGAGAAATGACATAAAAATTGTTTCCCTGGACAGAATACAGCGAGTATTATCTTCTGCTGCTTGTAGGCTCATCATTACTATATTTTCATGTATCCAATTACAAATTCTGTAAGCCAGGAGCCTCAGATTCTGTCAGCAATGTGCTACAGCTGGCACAATGCTCCCTCCTCACCGAGTGTGTCTGAGTTTTGCAGATAGATGTTATTACCATTCAAATTTGAGTTAACAGGAGTATGATGTGGTAAAAAACCTGTCAACCAGTCCAAAATGGCTGAGGGCAATTATTTGGCCTTTTGCACTTCACTTTGCAATCTAGCTGGACAGGACTACAGTTGACTACAGAAGTATCTCTTATCCAATCTGTTGGGTGGCAGTAGATTAAATACTGAACCCCAATCAGTCTGGAAATAGATACGTACTTAGTATGAACAGACAGCTGTGTGGAGGTTGGTAACTAGGGCTGTTGCCTACTGCATGGAACTCAGGAAGAATCAAATAGGAATTGGATCAGTCCTAGAGAAGCAACATTTTGCTATTGTTGTTATTGTCTGTGTGCTCTCAGAAGTGAATATGGATGGAGACCTGATTCAGAGTGAAGCCTAGGGGAATACTATATATTCAATTTTCTACAAGCCACTAAGAAGAAAAAGTTCACAGAGGTCCTGAAGTCAACACAAAATATTAGTTCAGCAGAATGTCTGAGTCCATAAGCGAAAAACTCAAATGTGTAGGTGTAAGTATGAGAGCTCCCTAAACCCTCAGAAGCTCATCTGTACTTAAATAATAATTATGTTTCTACCTCCTGCAGGTGCTGAACTTCACAGACTCAAAGAGCAGCTGGGGCCTGATTTTCCAGCTTGCCTGAAGGAGCACTATTTGTTTTCACTTTAACTGCTCTTCACAAAAAAACTTGTGTATTTTTTTCTCTCTATACATGTACATTTTTTGAAACAGGAGTCTACTTCTATTCCCAAAAGTGGAATTCATAATTCTAAAAACAACATTATAATTTCAGATTTGAGCAACTCAGTCTGCATATATGTCTATTCAAGAGATCTACCCAAATAAGAAGCATAAGTTATTTACCTTGTTTTTACCTCGTACCAAGGGTCAAACACTCATCTTTGATTAGCTGATAGTTTTTTTGGCCTCTAGGATCAACAGAAAAAAAGTGGAAGGCATGAAAAAAGTCTATGATTTTTACTCTTCCCAAGCTTTATTTGTGTATACCAAGTATCAGTTGAACAAAGACACAAGCTATACCAAGAATAGTAATATAGCCTGCAAAAAGCCAACCACCAAATAAGGAGCTGATAAAACAGAGGAGTGGCAAGCCAAAGAGAACAAAGCATTATCTGACTTGCTTATCCAAATGTAAATATGCAAATTTAAAAAACTCAACTGCATTCTACTATGAACCACCTTTCAGCCTCTGATCCTAGAATTATGGTAAACTTTGACAATCTCATTTCTTCTGTTTCTAATTATGACTTTCTTTCCTTAAGTACAAAGATTGCCCTATTTTTTTTTCCTTTATATACCCGTATTATATCAAATAGAATTTTCCCTCTGTGTTTTCAGTCCAGCATATTATTCCTATTTTATTTTCTTATTTTATTTGCTTTGCATATATTCCTGAATTCTCCATTCTCCCCATGCAACTTTTTTTTTTTTTTTTTTTCTTCCCCCTTGCTCTGTGAAAAGGAGCTCAGAACAGTCAGGAAACTGCAGTTCCAACAGTGTTGCCCAAGAGAGAGCTGGTAGTGCCTTCACATTTTTTTGAGTTTTCCCTACCTTTCATTAACGTAGTGTAGCATAAATACTTCAAATGCTTCAGGTGGCTGGAGGGAGAATTTTCACTTCATTAGAGGAACAAAAATTTGAAGGAGAGATACTATCATACAATTGTTGGCGGTAATTCAACTTAGCTCTTTCTTCCTCAGTTAATTTATTAAAGAACAAGAGCGACAAAAAAGAGAGAAAAAAATTATTCAGAAGTGCCAGTGCTGAGATTTGAAGGAGTTATTGGGTGCTTGGTTAGTTAGAAGAGGCTTTTATTATTTTTTTCTTATTCTCTCTGCCTGTATGTTCTGTGATACATCCAGCCTGTCCCAGTCCTACATGGAACTGTTGGATTGGTTCTGTCCCTGCAGCATATCATCAGACATGTAACATGAAAGGTAAGTCAGCTGGGCAACAGCAAACTAATCACCAGTAGCATGCAATTCAGCATTTTTCCACTTTCGAAATATTTTTCTCAAAACCTCAAGAATTCTATTAAATTAATGTGATTTTAATGAAAAGTCTAATTTAGGCTTAAACTTAAAATGTATCAGTTTTGACAGGAACTTTCAAAAGACATCTCAAGGCAAGCTTTTTAAGTCAGCTCTTTAAAACAGACATCACATTCTCTCCTATGACTTATTTGACTGATTTTTTAAGTTTCTTACATTCTTGTTTTGCTCTTTTTTTTTTTTTTTTTTTTGTTTTTTTTTAAGTTTTTTTTTTTTTTTTTTTTTTTTTTTTTTTTTTTTTTTTTTTTTTTTTTTTTTGCAATAGAATTACCTAAACACTAGTGAGAGCTAGGAAACATTAGCACTCCTTCTCGAGGTGGAGACCTCATATTCTCCATACATTTTCTATTCTTCTTAGATCAAACTGTGCTCACTGAGTTTAAATAAATTATGTTATTACAACACAAAAACTATTGCCATGTAAAAAGATCAGTATTTTGCTTCTATTCATATATTCTACCCTAACTAGCTGCTGTTGGTTCAAAAAGGATTCCTCCAATTTAATTTATCTTTCCCCAGACTACCATTTTGCTCTTCAAAACTCTAAAAACATCCTGGCCAGAGCTAGACCAGCCATGTGTGAAAGTCTGTACCAGCAACTGGAGTGGGGCTGTGGCCTTGGGGTTCCTATGTCTAGGTGCCAGCAACTGAGGAGACTGGGATCCAGCAGCAGCTACTGGGCATGCTGTCTGAGACCAGGTGCTGGGGAGATCCACCTTGTACATATACATATATTCTCAGTAGTGAACTTCCATCCTGCTCAGCCAGAGATGGAGCAGGACAAGGCCATTGGTGTGGTTTGTGTTTCTTTGGGTGCTCTGAATGTCTGCCTGTGATCTGTGTAATTGGCCATTTATATACATATATGTGGTGTACGTACACACCCTGTGTGTGTGCAAGCCTGACAGGCATACATCTTTTGCCTCACTACCAGTTGCACCTGGAGGCATGGAGCTGCAGTAACCTCATCCCTCCCAAGCTTTTGGATCAAGTGTGATATATTTTCCTTTAACATCAAGTACTGCTAACTGCCCACAGCAAGAGCTCGCCAACATCAATGTGAAGCCATGCTTGAAAATCATTGAAAGGTCATGGAGTTTGGGGGAGGTTACTGAACCTTTAAGAAAGCAAACGTCACTCTGGTCTTCCAGAAGGGCAAGAAGAAGGATCTGGGGAACTATAGTCTGTTCACCATTCCCTTGGTGCTTGGGAAGGTGACAGAGCAGATAATTCTGGAAAAAATATGAAGGACAGGAAGATGACTGGGAAGAGTAAGAATGGATTTACAAAGGAGGAAGTTATTCCTTATCATCCTGATAACCTTCTGTAAAGAGATGATTGATGTGGTTGATGAGGGGAGAGCAGTGGATGTCGTTTATCTGGATTTTAGAATGGGTTTTGACAGTGTGTCCCATAATGTCCTCATAGACAAACTGCTGATGTATGGGCTAGATAAGTGGATAGTGCAGTAGACTGAAAACTAGCTGAACTGCTGGGCTCAGAGAGTTGTAAACAGCAGCACAAACTTCAACTGGAGGCCAGTTTCCAGTGGTGTATCCCAGGGACTGATACTGAGGTCAGTACTATTTAACCTCTTCATTGATGACACAGGTGATGAGATAAACTACACCCTCAAGAAGTCTTCAGATGAGAGAAAAGGTGGGGAGGGGGGGTAGCTGGTATACCAGATGAGTGTAGTTCCGTTTAGAGGGATTGAGCAGTTGGAAATCAGCTTGGCAGAGAAGGACCTGGCAGAGCAGACACTTAGTTGGACATGAGTCAGCAATGTCCCTTTGTGGCAAAGAAGGTCAACAGTCTCCTGGGCTGCATTGGGAAAAGCATTGTCAGGAGGTCACGGGAGGTGATTCTTTTCCTCTACTCAGTGCTGGGTAAGATACATCCAGAGTGCTGGGTCCAGGTCTGGGCTTCCAAGGGCAAGATAAACAAGGGCATACTGGAGCAAAGAAAAGAGGGACTGGACATAGAAACTGCTCTTTAAACATAAAAGACAACTTTTTATGCCTTGGGATGCTTAAACACTGCAACAGATTGCCCAGAGAGGTTGTGCAGTTTCTACCTTTGAATATAATCTAAACCTGACTGGACACAGTCCTGATAAATCTGCTCTAGCAGACCCTGCTTGAGGCAGGAGGATTGAAATAGCTAGTCTCAATATGTCCCTTCTCAATGACTTTTTGATTCTGTAATTTAAAATAAAACTATGGTCTCCACTGACTTTTTCTGCAGTGTAGCAAGTACTAATGAAGAGGTTCCAGCATGCTTGGAGGTTGAGTCCTTCTAAGAATTGAGTTGGAAAGTTATCTGGTTCCTGAATAGAATTGAATTACCATGTGTTAACCCTGGTCATCTGCCAGGTGCCCTCCAAACCAATCTCTCACTCCCCATTAGCAGAACACGGCAGAAAATAAGATAAAAAGCTAGTGTATTGAGATAAGGAGAAGGAGATCACTCAACAATTACAGTCATGGGCAAAAGAAACGCAACTTGAGAAAGATGAATTTAATGTATTGCCAATTAATCACAGAGTGGGATCATGAGAAACAAAAACAAAACTAAAACCATCTTTCTTCCCGGGCGCAACTTCTCTCCTGACTTTTCTACTTCCTCCCTCTGAGCAGTGCAGGAAGGATGAGGAATGGGGGTTTCAGTAGGTGTAACATATTATCTCTGCCACTCCTTCCTCCTCACATTGTTCTCTTACCCCAGCATGGGGTCCCTCCCACAGGATACAGTCCTTCAAAAACAGCTCCAATGTGGGTCCGTCCCATCGGTTGCAGTTCTTCAAGAACTGCTCCATCATGGGTCTTTTCCACGGGGTGCAGTCCTTCAGAAACAGACTGCTCCAGCCTGAGCCCCTCACATGCCACAGAAAACCTGCTCCAGTGTGGGCTTCTCTCCACAGGCCGTAGTTCCAGCCAGGAAACTACCCCAGCCAGGGCTTTCCAGAGGCTGCAGCTTCCTTCAGGGTACATCCACCTGCTGCAACGTGAAGTTCTCCATGGGCTGCAGAGTGGATACTTGCTCCAACATGGCCCTCCATGGGCTGCTCCTGCACCCAATATGCAAATGTAGGCTGAAGAGCTGCTCAGACTAGGTAAAAAATCCTAAGCTGACTATGTCATGTCAAATAAGGTTTAAAATTAAATGTCTTAGAAGTCAATGCTGAATTTTGGACTTCAATTATTTAGTATAGTATAAATTTTTGCTCCTGGCACCTAAGTAGCTGTTGGAATCTAGACATTAACCCTCATCTAATTTGCTACTAATATACAGTGCAGAGAAAACAACGTGAATACAGGTAGGAATGGAGTGTTCCTATTCATTTGCATTATTGGTCTTCAGGATTACAGCAGCACGAGCGACAAAAATGGACTCATAAAATAAAGTATTTTTTTGTAAGTTTAACTGTATTATTTTCACTTCTGTTTAATTTGTTCACCAATTGCATATCTTACAAAGCCAAGAAAACTTCAAGCTGTCACACTATTTTCAGCTGATATCTTGAATATGGCTTCCCAAGAGACAGAAGCTCATTCCAGTCAGTGAATCAAGAGTGCCTGTGAAGATGAGTACTAAGAACATAAGCTTGTAGTGGTGGCTTTTCAGTTTCTCTGCTGTCAGACTTTTCTTAACTAAAACTTTGCACAGATTTGAATCTATTTCCCTGGCAGCTGAGGGGTTCTAAATATAATAATCTGATTTTGATTATTTTAGGATTGTTTTAAGTCCTGCTGCTTTATTTTTATGCTAATTTTGACATGTTACTCAAATGTACTGAAATTATTTGAATTAATTTGCAAACACAACAATTATGTCTACATTGGTAAATAAAGTGGCACAGACAAGTCTCTGACCTCAAGAACAGGTGACAGAGCATGGTCTATGTCCTCGTTGCTTGGGAGTTTTTCCCTCCAGAGTAGGCTCCTCACAGTCTCTTTGTTGTGCTTGGCCCTGGGTCTCTTTTAAGCAACATCTGATACCCTATGAAACATAGCTACTGTGTGGCCTCTCAAATATTATACGTATATATATGTATTTTAACTCACAGTTTATTAAACGCTGGGAGTGCTATATTCTATGTCACCAGTAAGTCTATTTATTTTATAACTGATGAATTTATTCCATGCCTTCGGGTGAGAACTGGGATATTTACAAGTGAAAAACCTGGAGTGGAGTCCTTTGGAGGACTTTCTAGGTAAAGGGAAACTAAAGTTGGAGCAGTTTTTATCCACAGTGCCTTTTGGGGAAGAATTTACAATGAAATAGCGCCCTCCCCACCCTCTCAAGTAATGCCCAGTCTTTGTCTTGGAAACAGCTAGATGTGGTAGCTCAAAACAGACAGGGAGAAAATTAAGACGTCAGTGCATGATCAAGAAATGATACTGTAGTTTACTTTCCAGCACTCTCTTACTTATTCTAGAGACATTCCTGAAAGAATATAGCAAGTTATTTACTATATAAAGCTACATTTTTTATCTTTATTCCCTTTTTGTCTCTTGCTTTTGCATCTCAATGAGAAGTAAACTGTTAAGTCTCCACTCATTCATTTGTATATTAATGAAAATGTGTTAATGCCTTTCATTTTCATTCTAACTCAAGACAGAACAGGCATGTTCTGCATATCACCATACAGAAGGAAAAAAAAAAAAAGTTGATAGGCATTGGTATGGCAAAAGTTCAATGCATTCAGTGTATAATTTGATGCTCATAGGAAATTAGTTTGTAATAGGAAGGTCAACTGTTTCAGTTTTGTTAATGCTGAAAAGACACAAAGGAGCTAGAATCCCAAACAAGAGAGATAGATATAAAAAGGAAAAAAAAAATACACTTAATTGGGATGTCTGACAATACAATCATTCATTCCCTGTAGAGAAAAAGATATTCACATGTACTGTAGCAGAGTTTGCATGAGAAAAGAGCCATGTATCTCTCTATGCTGTTGTGACTAACTACTCACAAATTTTCTTTTTAATTTTTATACATTTTTGCAGATAGACATAGTGGCAATCTAACAATAAAAAGTTTCTCCTCATTTCTTTTCTACCATTTCAGCACAAATACAGCATGAAAAATCTGTTCCTAAATGCTTATTTTTTGGTAGTTTTTGGCATAACACATGGTATTCACATGGTTTTCTTAGCCAAAACAAATTAAACTACCCAACTAGTAACTAACTAAATTAGTAGCTGAGCTAGCTCTCCTAGTCTCTCTTCCTGACGACTGAGAAAAGAGACCTTACTAGCATGTAATTCATATCATACTCAAAAGATTTCAAAATTGTATAGAAAATTAACTCACCTGTAGATACCTCCATTGTCTACATGGTAGAGTGTCTAGATCTTTGAGATGAACATCTCTAATGTTTGCACATAAGAAAAACAGAAATTAAAAAATGGGAAATATGTTACCTAACACATCTGACTAGATGCTGACATACATTTTCAGATTAAATAAACTAAATTCTTTTTATCATCTCTGATTAGGACGACAGCTTAGATTTGCTAGTTCAGATATAGGACATCCACATTTGGTCAGTGTCAGTATCACATGATCATTATTAATTGCAAAAAAAAAGGCAAAGTTCATAAAACATTATCTTGTTGGAAGAAAATTAGGATTTGTTGTTTGATTGTTGTTGGTTTGTTGGTTTGTTTGTTTTGTTCATATGGAGTCTCAGTTTTATTCACTGAATTTCTATTGTGATCCTTCTGCAGGCAATGCAGTATGTAACAAATTCCTGTAGCTACCATTAGGATGGGAAACTCTATCAAAAGTAGAGTGATCTACTGATAAAAAGAGTAATCAAAAGTTAAAAATATTTACACTTATTTTTTTATTTTAAACACAGAAACTAAGAAAGGGCATTATTTTAGCTTTCTACGTTAGTATTCATTCTCATTTGTTCCCTCAGTATTCCATCATCCAAGTAGGTTTTGCTCTTCCCTAATTCCTTTCCAGGTAAAACATCTTTCAAGTTACCTTACCAAGTATATGGAATAACCAGACAATGTATATATCAGTCAAATCCTCAACTGAAGTTCTACAGAACCAATTTTCACAGAAATAAAAAACAGAGAATGTTCTGTGGCTAATTTTATTTAGCCTCACAGCAACCCTTCCTTGGATAACAATAATTACATTCCCTAGTTTTGCTGGGGGTTATGTGGGAGTATTGTTTCCCTTTGCACTTTTTTTTTAATGTCAGAAAGGTCATTTAAAGTATAGCTAATCCATTTATCTAAGATCCTTTGAGACAGAAAGTAAATAATGTAGTACTCTCATCCCAATAAATCTTTATCATCCCAGTTACTGCATTCTTCCTTCCCTGGGGTATCAATTGCTTTGTTGCAGTACTTTTTGCCCTAGCATTTAATCACATTCCTTGTTTATACACATTTATTAAAAGAGCTTTTCACTAGAATGAAAGTAAGAAACTTAACTGCAACTAAATTTGCAAATACTTAGTTGACTCTCTGCCTAACATTCTCCTATTATTCTATATAGATTTTCTTTTTTTTCTGTTTGCTTTCCACATACACTTTTTACCTTTTTTACTCATTATGTCTATATCTATCGTTTGCAATTTGTCTATTAGGACTTCTTGAAAATATGTTTAAACACATAAAATCTCACATTTCTCTCTTTCTTTCTGGCTATTTACAAATGTATTAGGAAAGCTATTTGGTTTCTGAAATCTACACCTCCTAAAAACATTTTTTTTCCTTATATCAGTTTGTGAGGATGGATATTGTTTGGAGTTTTAGGATAAAATCCTTTACCAGTAGAGAAAAGTTTTATTATTTTTCATAGTGTGTAGTTCCTTTGGGCTTGTTACCTCATTGCAGATGTCTTCCTGGTAGAAGCTATTTCTTAAGGGTACTAAAGTTTTCTAGTAGTCTGGAATTCTGATAGGCATCACCAGCTAAGTAAAAATAGATATACAAATACAAATTCTTCTTCAGTAATTTTTACATTTCCAACCTAAATTTTCAATACCATGCAATTTATCTTCCTAAAAAAAAAAAAAAAAGCCAAAACAAACCTATATTTTGATCAAAGGCAAAAAATAAAGGTCTAGGTTTGCTTTACTACAGGTATTACAAGGCATTATTAAACATAGTCCTGCAGCATTAGAGTCATTGCAAATTTTGACACTGTCTCTCATGAGCATGCATATGAGGCCATCTGCTTGTGAAAAAGAAAAGCTTTCTCTGTAAATGCAAGGTGACAGTTGGAGGTGAAGCTGTCTTTTGAGAGCAAGTAGATATGCCTGTAAACACTGTGTAAATAGATTTAGCTCAATATGGTCTACGTATTGATGTATAAATTCTGGGTATTTGCAAAGTACCATCTTAAGACCTCACTTGCCATCTTCTTACTCCCTTTGTCAGTCTATCAATTCATTTTAAACAGGATAGTAAGTCCTTTAAAGCAATATATTTCTTGGAATGGTATAAATCACTTGAATGACTATAACAAAGCTTCCTTGGAAACAAAATTATCCTTTTCAACAGTGGAAAAAGACATTATGATTGCCATGTGAAAAAGAGACATCTAGACTTAATCAGAGTTATCACAGACAAGTAAAAAAGCACATATTTTTAGGACTGTCTTCTCCTTCTTTTTCCAGCTACTCATAGGAACAGAATGCCAGAAGTATTCCCACAGATGACCATCAGGCAGAAGCCTGGAAAGTCACTCAAAGCCTAGTAAAATGGCTCAATGCAGACCTCTGAAAAGTACATGCAATGACACTTTTCTACTACCATTTTTTCCTGGGCTTACATGATAGCTATCCCACACATTCTTAATTAATTTATAATTGTGTATTTTTCACAGTATATCTAGTGTGCAGTTCTTATTATTAAAGTGTTACAAAACCATGACCGTGCAACTGTGGGAGTAACTGACACCTAAGTCAAATACCTAAATAAACTTCCTATCTCTAATGTATCATTCAGATGGCTTTTCAAAACATTTAAGGTAACATCCTGGATTTGAGGATGGGATTTTTTGTCTTTCAAAGATTCCTGTCATTAGACATTGTGAAAACCTTTCTTTAAGTCAAATGCAATGCAAAATGATCCACTATAAAGCCTGTTACGCTGTCCAGAAGATAAAATACATATAGATAATCAGTACAAGCACAATATTTAAGAGGTAATTTCTCTACTAACATCTCTCAGAACTGTTAAAACTTTTAAGTTGACCTACATTTCTCCCCCAAAATAGCAGTTACTGTGTCTAATATAGTTCACCTTTCACGTCAGAAATAACTCTTTTAAAATAATAAATAGGTCAGTAGAAAAATATTAATAAAATTTAGAAAATATCCAAATGAAATATTTTGAATCTGAAAAAGAAGCATTTCTAAGATATTTGATTCCTGGTTATTCAGGCAGGAATTTGCACTGTAGACTTCAGAATTATTGGTAAAAAATTACATTTAGAATGGAGCCATCACAAATTACAATAAAGAATGGCCTTTCTTATTATCATATTCAGCCTATTCTCTAAAAAAAAAAAAAAAAAATCAACTGGCAGATTATGGAAATTATGATTACTTTTTGACTAAAATCAGATTAATAAATAAGATATAGAGCCATATGAAGAGGCATGTTGTCAGACCAAAATCAAACTAGTCTAGTATCCATCCTCCAAAAGTAGCTATGAGCAGATTTTTAAGGAAGAACACAGTAACAGATAAATCATGAAACTATATTTCCTCAGAATATATATATATTTTCTTGTTTGTTTGTTTATGCCTCAAAACATCCTAAACCAGGATTAGGGTGATTTAGTTAATACAGTTTCATAGATTTTGCTCCTATGTTTTTTAACCCCATTCATAATGTTACCACCCACACCTTCCAAGAAGAAATTCTACAATATAGTTGCATATTATGAGAAGAACCACCTCTGTTACTTTGTTTTGAACTTGTCATCTGTAAAAGCACTTTGATTTCTTGTAACTAGATGTCTTACTGGTGGTTAGATGTGGGACTAGGTGTCCTGTTAAATGACTTGTCCTATTACACAGAATCACAGAATGGTAGGGTTTGGAAGGGACCTCAGGAGATCATCTAGTCCAACCCCCCTGACAAAGCAAGTTCCCTGCAGCAGGTTACACAGGAAGGCGTCCAGGCGGGTTTTGAACATCTCCAGAGAAAGAGACTCCATAGCCTCTCTGGGCAGCCTGTTCCAGAATACGCGTCAGGTAAATAGAGCGATCACGATGGGAGAAACTTTCTGGGCAAAATGGGGTTTAAGGAGATGAAATACCTTGCTTGGGTGGCAGGGCTGATGCTGTACCTGTGCTGTTATGGGCGATGCTATACACTTCCCTCAGATTAACAGCCTTGCTTTTAGTCTTTGCTTTTGTCAAACCAAGCGCACAGACAGGGCTGAATCACTCTGAGAAAAGGGTTTGCTCTTAGAGTGGCTGGTCTGCTTTGCTCTGCTAAGGAGCTCCATTGTCTCTTGAGTTGTCCTATTCTTGCACTAGTGTTCTTTATGAACACTTTCCACACTACTTATGACTTACACATATTTATGGTACATATTTTCTTTTTTGTACTGTTCAGTTATGACATTCCTGATGGTCTGTCAGAGCACCTTTCTAGATTTTTTCTTGATTATGTTAAAAAATTTAGCTGACTGAGTCCAAGCACATGAACTACTTGTTAAGTACCACTCAGAATAAAGCTGGAACCAAGGGGTGTTCCTCCTTCCTTTGGGTGCTACTTTGAAGACTGTGTCCTTTGGCCCTGCCTATGCTCTCACCCTTGACACCAGTCTTGCCTTCACTACAGCCTGTTCTTGTTGCTCCCTTAAATGTCCCAGGTGGAATTTTGCTTTGGATATACAGAACCAGAGAGAATATAGGGTGGAAGGGACATTAGAATGTCAACACTGGTTCAGCCTCCCACTCAAAGCAAGTCAAATTTTGAAGCAAGATCAGATCACTCAGGTCATATCCAGTAGGGCTTTGAAAATTTCCTGGAACAGAGATTTCACAGACTCCTTGGGAAACATGTTCCAGGGCTGGATTACTTACGTTAAATCTTTAATTTAATTTTTATAATTTTTCTTTAATCCTTTTTCCTTTTTTTGGTCTGTTCAAAAACAAAACCAAAAAATCTCTCAATTTTTATGACCCAGAGCCTGTTGTCTGACATTTAAATGCTTACAATTTATTTGACTATGTATGTATTATTTTAATAAATCATGTCTGCTAAACAGGTTTATAAATTCCACTGGTTTGGATTAGTGACCCACACATGAGAACCTAATGTCACCTAATATGCCTTAAATTATCGATGGCATCCACATGAACTGACAGTTTTCTCAGGGGACATATGGAGGATGTGTATACTTCTTCAATAGGAGCTGCTGGAGAGGCAGGGTAACTAAGGTGCTCTCAAGTGACAATAGGTACCTTGTGTACTCAGACTTAAGACACCTAGCTCACTTGAAGAAACCTAAATTTAGATAATTAATTAATCTACAACTTAGAGCTGAACAGCAAATTCGAAGCCAAGTGTCTGGAATCTGAAATTTATCCCTATTCTAGCAATATGATTTCCCAACTACTTTCTATTTTGCCTATTTGTTTGTTTGTTTGTTTGTTTTTTTAAGGTGAATATAAGTGTTGACATTAATCTGGAAGTTTGGTGAGCATTGACAGAAAACAGGGACTTGAGGACAAATGCAGGCATTTAAGTTTCCTCTTAAAGTATATTAAAATTCCTAAATATCTCTTTCTGAAGTAGATTCTCATTGCTTCAATTAAATTAAATTTTAAAAAATTTGAAACAAAGAATAAGACAGTTTGAAATAAGCATAAACAAAGCACAAAAATTTATGCTACCAAAAATTTGTCCACTTTGGAGTCAGACAGTGGCGAGTGGGGTGTCACTGTGGGGTGTAATACTCAGGGTGACAGTGCAGAGACCACACCTTGGGTGTGTGAATGTGACCCCATGAGGTATTTTCTCCGCAGAATGTCCATCAGTAAGGTGTTAGGAGTGGCAGAAGTGCACTCAAAGCCAGAGCACTCTCAGCTCCTAGAGGAAGCGTGTGCATGGAGGGGAATCCCCAGGCAGTAGAGTGCTGGTGACTCCCTTGACTTGTATCTCTGTGTGTAAATGAGTGAGTGTGTATGTGTCTGGGGGAATATGTTTGTGTATGACAGAGAGAGAGAGAGAGAGAAGTTAATTAGCTACAGAAGGGTGTTTAGAAATATGTAGGTGTTTACCAGCTTTTTAAAATGTCTGGTATTGTGGCTTATCTTCTATATTTCTGTTATGGACCTTAAATATGTAGTTCACCAATTGCTTGCTAATTACGTGTCATTAATAAATAAATAAATCACTTTGATTAAGATTTTTGTTTGAATTACATGAACTGATAATTTTTTATCTCTACTAGATATCCTGAGGTTCTCAGGTATTTGTTGTGGATAGCGGGAATACCTATTTCATTTTTTGCTGCTAAAAATGTATTTTGATTTCATAGAATGCAAATATAAATATTATCTGCCCTGATAGACCCCAGTATTTTAAAATGTAACTCTTGATATTTCTGAAAACATTAGTTCCATAGATCTGTATTTCAATATTGTTAAGAAATAGTGTTACTCGTTACAAGTCTAATGCAATAGCCTGCCCTGTGGCATCCTGCCTGACCTCCAACTAATTCAGAAGTGTCATAAATTACAGCTCTATTTGCATCTCTTAGAAACACTGTGGTATTTCAAATAATGTTAAACATCTCCATTTGGACAACTACATCAAACTCTAACAGCACATAAAACAGGACCATTTACACACTATGAGAAAGGTTCCTGCAGGAGAAATCTCAGCAGGATACAGATTCATGTAAAGAAATTATGAGAAATTGAGTCACAAATCTATCATTGAAAAACCAGAAAGAAAATCATCACCACCAAACCAGTCTGTGGAACAAAGTTGCTACTTAGGTTAAAAAAGAAAGAGCAATAAAATGGGGTGTTTTGTGATAAATACTGAATGATTTATAGGTGAATTTAATGTTTTTCTCCCTGTAGTGATATACTTCATAAGCTAAGTATCAAAAAGAAAGTAAATTACCATTTTTAATTTGTGATAAAATTGTGATAGATTAAAAAAAATAATCAGAGAAATATGTAGAACCCCCTGCAAAAGTAAGATCCTAATTACTCAATGTCAGAAAACCCACCAGTAAGATACTATCACTCCAGTAAGTTTTGCAAAACTCCTTTAAACCAAACAAACTCTTTTAGCAGGCTTTTAGCAATTTGAGACCTAAATCCACCAAAGATAACTAATTTACCAAGTTAGGAAATCTACCTATAAGTATTTAGCCAGCATTTGAGGCACAATTCATTAAGTTTCATTTAGTATAATAGACGTAAAGAGAAAGAAGATTTTGGGTAGGAGAAAATGATTTAAATCCATGTGGCAATATATTCGGTTGTATCAGATTACATTACGGGTACCTGAATATTCATTTTTCAGACTCTGCAGTCATATCATGTACTTTCATAAGTGCAAAGGTTTTCTCTAGTTTGAAACGCTTAAAATACACTTCATATTATGATGTATTTGACAAAAGGGTATCTTGTCTATTGCTTCTGTTAAGATACAAGGTTCAGAGAAGCACATCGAAGCAGGAGAGGCAAAGGTGGCTTTTTTTGCCTGGATTTTGTCTGCTCTGCAGAATGATGTAACTGCTAATCCTCATAATAGCTTTTATATTGTCACCAAGCTGCTTTGCATTCCAGACTTGCTTTAAAATAAAGAACTTCAGCTACACTTCTCCCACCCTGATATGTTACAGTTCCTTCCAGCACAGTTCTGGGCAAGACAATCTAGAAAGAGAAAAACATAAAGTTTCTCCCCTATAGCTCTAGAGGAACTCCTATAAACTTTTGATCCCTTGTGTGGGAATGCAGTAATGAGAATCAAAATTAAGCAGTTTATAAACTTACTGTTTCAGCAGTAAAATGTCCATTTGTATTCACCATTCTATCTATAATGTCAAATAAAATAATTTTTTATTTTTTTAAATTCTATTTGCTATTAGCAACTGATAACACATTAGAAAAAAAGTAAAATTGAAATCTGATTTAATAAGAGCAATAGAAATCTGAAAATTGAATTCAGGTGTTTATATGATCATATAATCACTATTGTGGAATAGTGATTTATGCAGGATATCATACCCCTGTAGTGCTAAAAAGATTTTTTTAAAGAGTTTTGTCCAGCAGACAGCTTGAAAACATTGAAATCTTGAAAATGAGGCAGAATATAAATTCTTCATGGGCCCTAAACTGTCCTTTTGCATGTGATGAGATTCCCCTTTGCTGCACTTCTGTCTAAATTACTTTGGCTGCCCCAAGTTTCTGATAGACTCATTTTGCTCAAATTTTTCCAGTATTGAAAAAAAATTATATGGTTTGCCCAATTTAAGTCAATGAATGTGTCATCTCAGCTGATAGAAGTTCTCTATTTCCTTCCACTGGTATGTGACAGGAAAAGAAAAATAGGGTATTTCTTTCTTTTTATTTATTTTGTTGTCTAGGATAAAAAAAACAAAAACCGAACTTCTCCAATGTTTTAAATGTTGAGGACAAAATATTAATGGAATAAGATAGTAGTGATTTCTGTTGTTGTTAGGATATTTAACAAAAGCAAGACAAAATGAAACAAGCATTAATTTTGTTAATTTAGTTTTTAGATCCTCAGTCAAACTTTGATATATTAGTAAATAAAATAAATTTGAGGAGGTAATTTGGTTTCAAATTTATCCCAATATTTATGCCATTGGAAGTGTGAGATGGAAAGAAGAGGTAATGTTTTCATTAGCCCAGATGATAAGATTGGAAAAGGCAGAAACCTTTTGGACATAGTCTCTTCATATATATTTTTATATCATTATGGCTACAGCATATTGCCATTATTATATTATTTCCAGAGTGGACACAGAATGGTAGAAATTAGAAATACAAAGAAGAAAGTTCTGAAAGCTCCAGAGATATTCACATAAAGAAACTACTTAGCAAAATGAAAAAGAATTTGTGTAAGAAAATTTATATATATATAT
>NW_010292017.1:0-9992 GCF_000700745.2 Antrostomus carolinensis
ATGCCCAGTGATAGGACAAGGGGTAATGGGTCTAAGCTGGAACACAGGAGTTTTCGCTTAAATTTCAGAAGGAACTTCTTTATGGTGAGGGTGACGGAGCACTGGAACAGGCTGCCCAGGGAGGGTATGGAGTCTCCTCCTCTGGAGACATTCAGAACCCGCCTGGATGCCTTTCTGTGTGATGTCATTTCGGTTCCTGCTCTGCAGGGGGACTGGACTAGATGATCTTTCGAGGTCCCTTCCAATCCCTAACATTCTGTGATTCTGTGATTCTGTGAAAGTTTAAATTTGTCAGTTAAATAGATGTCCTGTTCTCTGGAAACTGGAGTTTACATGAAAAATATCCCCTTTTTTTCCCTAAACAAAAAAATATGTCACATAGAGTTTAGGCAGAAGAAAATATACACTGCATTTTGAGGTACAGAAATGTACAGCCTGAGTTATGTACTGTCATGATAAGGATGCTGAGCTGATTAAAAAAAAAAAAAATCATATAATGGTTCATTAAACAGTTTTAAATTAAAAACTTCTCAGGACACCTGAAAAGACTAAATAATCTGACACTGATGAAAGAATCTCAAATAAAAAAATCATCTTTATTCTCCCAATTATACTTTTTCATTCATAAACAAATTTCAGATTTTAAGGTCTATGTCTGTGCAAAAGGACCTTTCATAGAAAATAATTAAAAAGTCTGTGGATCAAGGTAACTCAGTTTTAACAGTTTAGCAGGGTACAAGAAAAATCAAACCAAACCAAAAACCTTCTGATCTTCCAGCGGAAAGTGCCCTTTGCTTAGTGCAGGTTTAGGTTAGCAGTCATCCTGTGACTGCAGTTCCTTGAATGCTGAACAACTATATATGACTGATGCATAAATGTAGGAGACATTGGGTGCCTAGGTAAGGAAAAGGTTTCTGTTCCTTCTTCTCTAACAATTTGTCCTGATTTTGATACAAAAGTGAAAGTAGAAAGTAATTAAGTAGCATTTCTCTTTCCATTGCCCACAGAAAAGATGCATTGGAATTTCCTTCATTTGTGCTTGGTGAGTTTCAGAACCTCTTAGGTTCTCAGCTAACATCTCAGAAATTAAAGGAGCTTGTGCAGGTGTAGGAGAGAGGAGGAGAATAATGTATGTGCTAATAAAATATCAGTGTGGTCTGCATCAATAAAATAACAGGTTTAGTCTTCTTGGTATATAGATCACTGTTTGAGCAAAGCCAAGAACTTTTCTGAAGTTCAAAACTAAAAGCTACTGGGAACACATTGGAGGGAAGAGGTATTGCAACACTTAGAAAGGTATTGCTGATTATATTAATGCAGCATATGTCTCAATTTGTTTACCGTGTGATGTTAGGTCTCATTTTCTGTGACAGGTGACTGCATGCACAGCCGTGAGTGTATAATTGAACAGCCCATGCTTTATTTCTAATTCTGCCGGTGTATCAGCTGCATTTCAGAAAAAAAGTCTAACTGCATTTCAAGCAATGTGTCTCATTGCAGGCTTTTAAATGTGTTACAAAGCTCTTTCTAACAGCCAAAGCCTTAAGTCACTCTTGATGCTAAAAAAATGAGTTGTGCAATGCACGCTCAACATGTGCATGAAGAAAATATACCGCATAAAGTAAAACTGAGGTGAATATTTTAAAGTTTGTGTTCTAGGTGAAAATAGGAATTTTCTTGAAGCTGATTGGAAAAAAACCCAAAACCTCTTACCTAGCACACTAGACTTTATTGCTCATTAAAATTCCATGAGACTTACACAGATATTCTATACAAACTTCTATTTTCTCCACACAAAATAAAACAGTAATTATGAGCATAACCATGTTTTAAAAGTTAGATAAATATTTTTCATGACAATGATGAATTACTCAATTGTGCTCATGTTCATGGACAGCTCAGTAGCAAATTAAAGTTGATTTTGTGTTTGAGACCATGAGAGCTAGTAACCATTAACTTTCATTTTATCTATCAGCCTTGTAAGTAGTTTACAAGAAGTTTACACCTGCTGTGTAGTATTAGGACTCAGACAGTTAAAATACTGACTGAGGTTGGACTTGTGGAATAAATCATAGATTCATCTATCGACTTTGTTCTTCATACTTTTACAATATTTTATGTTCCTACCATTTTTAAACAAAACAGTTGAAATATAAATATGTTTGCAACCATTTTAGTTTGGGGATATTGATTGACCCACACAAAGTTTGAAATAGATTGTCTTGTGGCAGCTTATCAAACTGGAGTCCTTTTTTTTTGTGACAACCACTTTTTGTTCCATCACTCACAGCTGTCATTACAAACAAGCAAACAAACAAACAAAAGAAAACTCTCTAGACCTCTGGTGAAAAAAAAAAAAATAAAAATCTGTGGA
Organism: Antrostomus carolinensis; assembly: GCF_000700745.2. Lineage (NCBI taxonomy): Eukaryota > Metazoa > Chordata > Aves > Caprimulgiformes > Caprimulgidae > Antrostomus > Antrostomus carolinensis. The sequence goes on from NW_010292017.1 coordinate 2,375, forward strand.
AAAGCCAGGTGAGTACAACTATTGTCAGTGTGCATATTCAGAGGATCTGCAATAGAAGATCTGAAATACATGAACACTCATACGCATTGAAAGAGAAATCTAAAATATTGTCAGTGAATGTATAAGCAAAAAATTAGGGATTTTCAGATCATAAGGGGGGATTTTTAGCCTAGAAATAAGGCCATGATGATTTTATTCTTATTGATTGTTTAATTATTTTGTTTCCAATAGAGATTTTGTTGTTGGAATTTTGTTGTTCTCAGGCAGGTGAGATAAGTATTTTGGTGTTATGGATGCAAAAGCCATGAGATACTAAGTAAATTGCTCTAGAGTAGAATGGTCAGTTTTCCCTTATTAGTAAGTTGGTGGTGAATATGAGCAAAAAGACACAGTGTATTTAAGTTACCAGATTGAGAATGTTAACAGCAATGGTAGATATGGGAATTCTAAGAAAAAATAAAAAGAAGGAATATGAGAAGTTTGCTTCGTTGGTACAACTCTATAAGCAGTATTGTGATGATTAGCAAAGGAACAATAATTGTAGATGATAAAAGATGTGTTATTCAATCAGTTTTGTGTTCTCTTGCACAGGAAAATTGCTGCAAACCAGAAGCAAGATTAGCAGAGGGCCCCCAGGATAAGAAGGGGTCTGGAGCACTATGCAGTGAGAGAAACTGAGAACTGGATTTGTTCAAGTTTAAGAAGAGAGGGCTAAGGAAGAACTTTAATTACTGTTTTCAGTAATTAAACTACTATCTGCTGGACTAATAAAAAAAAGATAGACTCTTCCTAAAGGTTAGCAGCAAAAGGACAAGAGGCAACTCGCACAAACTGCAGAAGGGAAATCCTAATTAGATACAGAAAAATCTTGATACGTGGTTTAGGTTTCCCCAGAGAGTTTGTGAAATCTCCATCCTTGGAGATATCTAGAACACAACTGCACAAAGCCTTCAGCAACCTGATCTAACTAGAGTCAGATCTGAGTTTGAAACTGGCCTTATTTTGAGGAGGGATTTTAACCAAGTTATCACCAAGGTCTCTTCCAATTTTAATTAGTCCAAAATTATTTTTTTCTTGCTTGAAGCTATAACGTATTTTTTCTTATGAAGCATATACATGGCTTTATTCATAGGAAAGATTTTTCAGGTAGAAAGAAAGCATGTAGACACTGTAGAATTTTTCAAATGCAAAGTAGGCCTGAATAACTGGGCTTCAATAAATGCTGCTAGCTCTGGTTCTGTGAAGAAAGAAACCACATAACAAGAGCAAAAAATAAAAGCAGTAACTGAAAATTTTGTATGGAAAAAAAATCAAAACTATAGTCTTGTGTTATACCTAACTGGAGACAAGCAAAGATAAATGGACTCTCAGTAAACAAACAAAGCAACAAACAAAAGGATAAGCATAACTCCAAATCACAATAAAATAAGGTCATTGTAAACTCTGATGATGTTTACAGGAAATTTAACAGTTCCAAAAATATGTCTAATAATCCAGGACAAAGAGAAAATACCTGTAAAAAGTTGTTTATGAAAAGTTGTTTATAAGTGAGCAATTTCTCTTTCTTCAGTTTGACCCATTAGTTTTGTCATCTTAGTTTCTCCTCATGTCCTGCTGGGGAGGCAGAGTGAGTGAGCATCTGGGTGGATACAGGAAAGCAGGCACTTGTGTTCATCAGCCCAAGGCAGAGACTCACCGTACTCCTGATTGGTTTTAGCTAAAACTAGCAGTCCCAGTGATAAATAAGAGGAGTTGGAATTATTCATTTAAGAGTAGAGTTTACTGATATCTGGTGGGACAATTAGTGTGGCAGGAATTTTCACTTCATTAACCGCATGTACCAGTACATGTTAGGGGTTGACCTGCTGGAAAGGAGCTCTGCAGAAAAGGACCTGGGTGTGCTGGTGGACAGCAGGCTGGCCATGAGCCAGCAGTGTGCCCTTGTGGCCAAGAAGGCCAACAGTATCCTAGGGTACATTAAAAAGAATATGGCCAGCAGGTCATGGGAGGTTCTCCTTCCCCTCTACTCTGCCCTAGTGAGGCAACATCTGGAATACTATGTCCAGTTCTGGGCTCCTCAGTTCAAGAAAGACAGGGATCTTCTAGAGTGAGTCCAGCGGAGGGACACAAAGCTGATTAGGACCTGGAGTATTTACCGTATGAGGAGAGGCTGAGAGAGCTTGGACTTTCAGCCTGAAGAGTGAGAGGGGATCTTATTAATGTCTATAAATATCTGGAGTGCAGGGGCCCAAATGAATGGGGCCAGCCCTTTTCAGTAGTCCCCAGTGATAGGACAAGGGGTAATGGGCAAAAACTGGAATACTGATAGTTCCAGACAAACTTAAGGAAAAGCTTCTTTACTGTAAGGGTGATGGAGCACTGGGATAGGCTGCCCAGAGAGGTTGTGGAGTCTCCATCTCTGGAGATGTTCAAAGCCTGCCTGGATGTTTTCCTGTGCAACCTGTTGTAGGGAACCTGCTTTGGCAGGGGGTTGGACTAGATGATCTCCTGAGGTCCTTTCCAAACCCTAACATTCTGTGATTCAGTGATGTGTGAGGAAAAAGGGGAGGAACTCTACCTCTATAAAAATGGTATAATCTGTTTCCAAGTAGCAGCTTAAGCATATTTAATGCTAAATGTTCTAACAGATAAAGCAGAAGATAGACCAGTAGTAATTCTTTAGAGAAAGAAATCTCTTCCGAGCTTAGAGCTGTAGTTACACAGGGTATTTAAGACTTCCTGTGAATGTACAGGACAAAGCAAAGCTGTGGCATCTTTGATGTCTGAATTGTTGTCAGAAACTGAAAAGTCCTTCTACCAGTAGCTTGTCATATTCAAAATCTTAAATAGCAATTTATTCACTCACAACTGGTTGTATCCAACATGAAGAAGGAATTTGATATTTGGTCTCCTTTTAAATTAATCATAAAAGAAAAAAAAAAATGATAGCTCAGGTTTGACTAATCACAATTCATGTACCTTTTCTGCATGCAAAAATAGTGAAATTCAAGCTAAAATAAGTTTGGGAAATTACATTGAAACTTTGGAATAAAAATGTATGAGAAGCAACATTGTTAGAATTGGGAAAACATTTTTCATTAAGAAGTTAGAACAATAAAAAATCAATATGTTATAGTATAAATTAACTAAAAACTACCAAACTGATATGTCTCAATGAATTCATCAAACAAGGAATTTAACATATTTCTTTTCCCTCAATATTTTAATGATGAACTAGACTGAAAATAATCATGACTGATAAAGTTTGCAATGTCTCAAGGACTAAGATAATACTAAATTTAAAGGAAGATGAAACATTCATAAGGAGAAATACTTTCAAGTTGTTTAAAGTGTTAGATTCTTGTTATGGGATAAAAGAAACACGCTATATAAATAGAGCCAAGACTTTATTGTTAGCCTAAATAGAAAAATAGCAAAGTAATTGAGGTGCAATGAACACTTATTATTAGTAAATTTACAACAGTTACATCATCTTACAGTTCAAAATAATACAATAAAGTTTATTTAATAACACAATTAAAGTTTTTATAGAAGAAAATTCATTAATATCTTTTCCTTTTTTGTTGTTGTTGTACTATCCTTTCCAATGTCTTTGTGGGTCCTATTGTCAGCAGTCACAGCTTTATAAAAAAATAATTGCATGCATGGGGAAGGGCAGTTTATGAGAAGTCATTAGTGTCCCAAATTAAAACCTTTAAGGAATATGATGCCCTTGCACACTCTGTGGACAACATTGACAGAACTCAAGCTCAGGCAAGGGAAACAACAGGCACTTGGACCTGAGACAGGAACTGAAACCACCTCAGCCCATCTCCGGCCAAGGTGACTCCAGACCAGCCCTGAGACCTGTGCTTGCAGCTCAGGGCACAGTCCAAGGGCTTTAACTAGGAGTGGCAAAAATATTTTAATAGGATAAAAATGAGTCAGTCTATAATTACTCTATGAAGAACACTTTTATCAGAAATTTGATTCTGAAAATGCCTTAAAGAGTATCTGGTGGGTAGTAGATTCAAGTGGTGTTGTGGACCAAAATACTGGCACAAAAATTTAAGAACTTAATTTTTTAAGTACTTATTACAATTTATTAATAAAGTTATTATTTTTAAAATAAAAATAATACAGAAGTTCCTTATCAGGTAGCAGTTATTTTGAGGAAGTCTTATATCCTCTGTTATTCAGGCTGATGGACGTAGCAACTGCTGATGTTAATTTGATGTAATTTCATCACCTTGATTACTAAGAGCAAAAGAACTTTTAAATTGTTGTTCCTGATCAAAGTCCAAAAGACAGATGTCAGACAAATTTTGAAAGTTATCTGTTTTGAAGACCTCAATCTGTCTAATGATTTTGATTTGTTTTCAGTATTAAAAACATTGATCTTACTCTCCTTCCCTGTTTTCCTTATGGATTCAGTGAATCAGATGGAAGAGGGAGAATTGGGAAGAAGCCAAAAGTGTCTTCTCTCTGGAATAGTATGTAGCACCACTTACAAGAAATATGGGATGAATAGATATTTGATAGATGAAAAAAAAAATAGTGTCTTTAATCTGAAAAGCAATGGTATTATCAAAATTTTTCAAAGACTAGTGAAATCTTGCAAATGTTAACATACGTTCCAATGCTCTGGGAAGAGACAAGAGAGAGCTGAAAGCTCCTAAGTCCCCCTTAGTTTTTATCATATTTGTTCTTATCACTCTTTTATGACAATAGAGAGTCCAATTTTATGAAGTATTACCCTTAACCAAGTATGACCAAGAATCTGCATATATGTAAAAAGATTTGACCTGTGTTAATTATTTGTGAAAGGAAATTCTTGGAGCAGAAGATAAAAAAACAACTTTCACTATTTTCTTCCCTTAGTGATTTTATTTCTGTATTTGGATCTCCTGATATTTCTTTAGATACTGTCTCAAAGAAAAATAGACATATCTGTATTGTAGATAAAGTGTATTAAGTAATATATGCTAAAATGACAGCTGTGACTTTTAATTAGGATTTTAACAACTTAGATGAGATCTTAACATTGTATTTCTTTGCACTGGCCAAAATGAGTTAATCCAGCTTCTTATCAATTGACATTTCTGAATTTTTGTGCCAAATTCAGCTACTAAATTTTTCAGAGATCTACATTTGCCTGATTTGTATTGTCTCATTTGACTTAAAGGTGGTTAGTATAAATGTGCTGTACAGAGGTTAGGATTAAAATCAAGAGGGAAAGAAAACTACAATGTAAAAGTCCAATGTCCACTTTAATGCTTCATTTAAGAGGATATTCTTTTGGCTGTTTGCTCCTTAAAACGATTAATTGTGAAAAAAAAAAATTGAGAAGTATTTATTTTTAGCTGTACATTAGTTAATTTTAATGTGCTTATGTTTTCATTTCTATGTCCTGTACCTGGAAATTCAATAAGAATGTTCTTATTTAGTTGCAAAGTCTTACACTCAGTTTATACACAGTGTAGTTAATGAATCCAAAACCTGGATCTGTTTAGATTTTGATTAGGAAAGAAGTGAGTACAAACATAAAACATCTCTGGGGTTGGAACTACATGATCTTTAAGGTTCCTTTCAACACTTACTGTTCTATGATTCTATGATGAAAACCTTTTTTTGTGGATTAGTAGGGCTGGAAATGGTATGGACTCATCAAAATCTTAACTGCTGGATTCTCTATAGTATATTTAGCAACAGATTCAACAAAAAGTGATCATATGTAGAACTCTTTCTACACCAAGAATGGAATTCTTTGTGATATGCAATTTTGTTTGCTAATGTTGTGGCCACTGGACTGTAATGCAGAAGTTGGATTTTCCTCTGAACAGACTAATAATTTTTTGAGAGACTTTGCTGAGAAAGAAAAATTTAGACAAAATTCAGAGGTGGTATGCCTGGACCTAAATCACCGTGGAGTTCTAGGCAAGGACCAGAATGGGCATTTCTCAGCATACTCGACCTACAGAGTTCCTAAACCATGTAGTGAGGAAGTCAATCAGTGGAGGTAGCTAAACAGACAAACTGGATTAGAATCTGGAATTTGGATAAATTTAGTCATCCTTGAGCTACTTATTCAGTCTCAAAAACCTTAGACACTATATTGGAAGTGTATTTGTGTAACACAAAAAGTCTTCTTAAGTTCAAATTTAAACCTTTAGCTGATATAGACTGAGAGATCTTATAGTGGTTGATAAGAATAACTATCAGAAAACTCATACATTCAAGTTTCAAGTAAACAATTCATATTTTAAAAGGAAGGAACCAAATCCTTGAAAGATTTATTTTATTTGTTTTTTTGTTTGTTTTTTCTTTTAGATGGAAATATGACCCCATACAATGGATAGTTATGTAAAGTGATTAATAGTGTTATTGATTAAGCTTTTCATAAATCTTTCCACATCTTATAATCCAAGATGAGCTACATTCTCACCCAGTTAAACCTTGTTATAAGTTCATAAAAAAAAATAAAAATCAGTGTTTTAAAAATTTTTTTGATGGATAAATTTTTATTATTTATCTCAAAGTTTAAAATATGTAGTAGTTGAGTCACCATCCATGGAGGTATTTAAAAGACATGTAGATGTGGTGCTTAGGGACATGGTTTAGTGGTGGACTAGGTAGTGTTAAGTCTGCAGTTGGACTTGATGATATTAAAGGTCTTTTTCCAAACAAAACAATTCTATGATTCTATGATTCCTGCCACAAAGTGAATTTTCTACTGACTACCACCTTTTGTTCCAGATCATTACAGACACCAGCGATTTGTCTGCCTATAAAATCTTGATTCTTGAGGAAAGTAATCAAAATATCAATGTTTGAGAGTTTATGTCTCTTGTTGAATTCTCTTTTTGACCTTCATAGTTAAATATTAATTTCTATACAGTATTTTTTGTATTCTGTGAAATTTCAAAAATGTTTTTGAAGGGATTTATCAGAAACTAGTTAATGCAATCAAACAGGCTATTTCTAATTTACAACATTTTCAGATCTATTGCTGACACAACTCAGAGATGTAAAACTAAAATTTCTCAAGAGAGTTGTGAAGCTCATTGACATCAGTGTGAAGTGTAATTCATTTTAACCAAAGTAACTGGCAAATAATTTTTTTGTACACATAAAATTTGATAGTGTCTGAAATAGAAATTTTATTCATTTGACAGGCATGGGGTTTTTTAAAAGCTTTAATAGGAGAATATATTTGTTGTTTGGTTGCTTGCTTTGAACTGAACAAGTGGCTAAAAATAATAAACTCTATTTTTAATTATATTAAATATTTTAGTCTTTGTTAAAATGTGAAATTTGTACTGAATTTGTTTAACATTTTTAATAGCTTTTAGCTTGCGTTTAGTTGGGAGTTTACATATGTGTAAAAACCGGCTTTACATGGTAAGTATTTCATGGAAATATTTGTTATGGGATAAAACTTTTTTGAAAATGCCACTCAAAAAATGAGATTTTGACTGCCTCTCCCCATTTCTTACTCATCAGAAGTTTATGGTATGCCCTGTGGTAACAACTGAAGTTCAGATAGTTGTCTTGGGAGGGCCACTCCTGCCTGAAAGCTCTGGAATGCATCTGCCCTCCGTAATGTTTTAAGTATGTA
>NW_010292017.1:10008-21991 GCF_000700745.2 Antrostomus carolinensis
AAAGAAGCTCAGATGAAGTGTTAACAATTTTACATCCTTGTAATATATTTAGGACTAGATACCAGAAGGAGGTAATGACCAAAATAATGATCACTTACTGCTTTTAGATATGGAGAAATATGGAGAAGTCTAATTAGTAAAGCCACTGGTGGCTTATAACCGCAACCTGAACCACAAAACTGCATGTAACTAAAAAAAACCCCAAACATCCCCTTGGGCATGGCAAAGGAAAAACACACCTAGGGGCATCCACCACTGTGCAGAAGACCAAGGCTGAGGAGTAAAAGCCAGGCTGCCATCAGGACCTGGGTATCTTGGGCAGTTGGAATGGATGTCCTGTTCCCCTGAGTGGACAGAATTTAAATCTTGGAATAGAAATGAGTATCCACACTCCAGCCGACTTAGTAAATTACTCCTGGATTTTATATCACTCAACAGTGTGATTCTGTTCTTGTGAATACCTCACCTTGAATTCCCCTGTGTCAATATTTCAATATCCTCTTATGACTTTAGACAGCAGAGCTTTCATGGGTTTCTTAACAAAAATTTGAGTATTCAATCATTTGAAGCATGCTTGCATCTCTCCACCTATCCATACATTTTATGGTTTCGATCTTTGTGGTGGGTTAACCCTAGCTGCTCTACCACTTCCCTCCTGGGTACACACTACTGAATGAGTCTGCTGTTGTTGGACCCGTAGTGCTCAATTAGGCATCACTCAGGATTTAAGCCTAGCCGCCTCCAGCTCCCCTGAGGGTGAGTTGGAACGCAAGGGGGTTTATTTTCTGCTAAATTGCTTTACCGCCCCTTTCACACAACATATATTTACCTGCCTTTTATGAAACTACCTCTTGAAAGACATAAAAGATTTAACAGAAGAAATCAGATTTCCATTGAACACTTTACACAACATCTATTTACTTCAGCTGTATTGAACAACAATTAAAACCACTTGCACATTATTTCCAGGAGAGCACACTAGTAAGAAAGTCAGTGGCGATATTGGCATAATAGAAGAGAAAATCTTTTTCACTCTTAGGACAATCAGTCATTAGAACAAATTGCTCAGTGAGGGTGTTTCCAAAGCCTGACTAGACAAAGGCATGAGCAAACTGGTCTAGTCTCATACTTTGAGAAGGCGACTGGTTTGGTGATCTCTGGAGGTCCCTTCCAACCTGAATTTAGCAGCTTCCTTATTTTCAAAATATGCTAACTACAATAGCTTCACCTTTTCCTTCATTAGCAGTTTGCATAACACATCAATTATGACGTATCACCATTCTCATATAGACAGCATTTTCTCTACAATTTGCTCTTTATAAAGTTTCCTAATTCTGCTAGTTTACAATTCTTAACGTTTTTCTTAAGTTCTTCTCTAAATACCATTAAAAAAATTCTTCAACTTTGTGTTTGCTCAAGACAATTTAGTAAATATCATGATGTAAACAGTCTTACAGGGAAAATCTGTATTCTCGTCTACTTGAAAGGCAAAGTTTATTCTCATCATGGCAAAAGTAAGTGTGAAAGATAAAACATAAAGCATGTATTGAATTTTGTTTAATGATAAAGCAAAAATAGGAATACATAAACATTCAAAATGTGTAATATGCTTGAAAACTGCTGTTATATCTTTTCTTTTTCATAAATACCATGGAAGATTACATATGTTGAAATCTTCTATTTTCCTTAGAATGCACAAACTTTCAAAAATGACTAGTTAGATTAACTATTCTTCTTAATCTGTTGAATCTATGGTTCTACTATGAAGTTTAAATGACTTGTCTCACTGCACACCCTAGTGATAGAAATTTCAGTGCTGAAATTTGTTAGTCAATGAAGCAGAGATGTCACGCATTATTCAGTCTGCATTGAGCATTCCAACACAAATGGTAAAATGATCCTACTCATCTCAACTACTGCAAAGCCCACTTACACATTATGTAAAGACCTACAGATTGAAAAGATGCAGTTTTCTCAAAAGGCAGTACTGATGACTTTTAGCCAAAAAATCCATGATTTTGCAGGCGAACAATCAGTGGTAAAGAATTTGTAACATGTAGAATTAACTTCCTTGCAGCTGTAGCAGCTCTTTGAGCTTATGCCAAATATTTTGCTGCATCCTGTTGTAATAATGCCTATTCATCTAATACCCTCCTTTTGGGTTAAAGAATCATCTTACATATATACAAAGTTAATCTAAACTAAATTACAGTGAAAATTAAAAATAATTACAGTTAAAAATATCTCTGGGATTGTCTTTAAATCAAAGAGAGGATTTACATCCTTTGTTCTAACTCTGTAGTATTGCACAACTTGGTATTTAGAGGGGATGACTTGAGGACAGATTGTGTTACTGAATTCTACCTCTTCAACTGAAAGAGAAATTAGAAGAAAAAGAAAAATAACCTAACAGTAAAGAAAGCTGAATCAGAAAACCCTGCAAGCTAGTAAAAATTTGGTAAGTAGAAAACTTGCAGACTATAATGAAAAATTTCATGTCAATGGAAAGCAATGAATCTCTTGTATGGATTTCTCTCTGGTTCTCAACTCAACACTTTGTTCCTCATTACCTTATACTTTTATCATATCCTACTATGTAGTTTCAATAAACTGCTTTTTTTTTTTTTCTTTATTTCTTTTTCTTATGTCTCCAGCTGGCATTTAGCAGATGCATTAGGATAATTTGTGGAAGAAAATTCTTCAGGGATTATTAAGCAAGGATGCTACATCTATATTGGTAAAACAACCCTCTCCGGGAAATGAGCTGTGGCCCTCAGAAAAAGTAGTGCAGAGTAACTTACGTTCACACAGCTCAGAACTAGACAACACTCAAGTGGTCTGATATATCTGTACTCAATGTCCTTGGGCCCAGGTCTCTCGAAGAAGCCAGTCTGTACTCCATGGGCTCCAAGATAACTATTAATTTTTAGACATTTTTTTTCCCTACTCTCCCCTGGCCCTCTGGGTTCAAGTACCAGAAATGATACAGCAATGTTGGGAGTATGGGCTGAGGATGTGGCATGAAAAAAAATAGGGTTGTGTGAGGTCACAGCATGCACTGCGACAGTACCATCATATACAAGAGGAAGGAAAAGCTGGTGCAGTTTTGTCTGTAAAGATTCTATGGGGTAGTTTATGGAGTGAACTATCTTCAGAACATCAACTTAGATTTATCCGAAGGGAAACTAGATATTTAAATCAAAAAGATAGTCTGTGAGTGAGTTATGCTAAGGATTAGGGCCTAGGGAAGAATTCTGGTGCCACATTATTTGCCATCACCTAAAATGTCATTTCTTAATCTGGAAGTCTCAAAGCTATTAATTTTCAGAGGTTGGGATCACATGCTGGGGAAATACCACTTTATCCTTAGCTACTTCTTATAATGTTCTGTATGCTTCTGCTACCTCTACTTGTGAGAGACAGGACACTGGATTAACAACACCATTTTTCTGTCCCAATATGAATGTCTTATAAACGTTTAGCAGCACTTCAACACAGGTCTCAATACTTGAGAAAAGAACCAAATGGAGCATGCAGGGGATCAAAGAATTCAGGGAATAACTGAGAAGACCTTGAATTATGCTGCCTTCCTCCCTTCTTCATTTATAAAGGAAAATATGAAGAATTATATTCATATTGAATTATAGAATGAAGAATTATATTCAATAAGAGAATGTAGCTGATGTTCAAGAATACATGAAAGACTAAAAATTATTTTAACAAATATTGTTTAGCACATATAGTACAATACGTGCTGCCATACCACCTTTTATTTTATTCAGTTTGGTTACAGAAATTATTTAAAGCTATTCAAATGGATCAAATCATTAGAGAGGATTGTGAAAAAGAAGAGTGAACAAAAAGAGACCTGTAGGGTGAGTTGCATAGCTATTCTTTACCCTGAAACACCTTTGGTTTTTAGATATCACCTACATCAAATTACACAGACTTCAAAGTAATAATGTCATTAATCCTTCCTTTCTTCTTGGCTATGCAAGACAACAGTTAGAAGTATTACATTTCTTCATAGACTGATTAGTAGCTATTTGCAAGGGGCAATTCATGACCATTATGCAGTTCTTTTTAACTTTTTAATTGTATAAGTATAATTAAATCTCTAAAAGTCCTCTATAATTCACAATAGGTGTTGTACTTTCAGCTCAGTTGTAGCTGTATAAGTATTTGTTTGGTACAGAATAAAGATTAATTTCTGCTCCCCTTCTTCTTGAATTTTTGTAAATATAGTTTGATTTCTGTTTCAAATATATTTTTGAAACCATACTCTTTGAGTATGGTTTCTTTCAGAGCTACAGACTCTTTAGGGATTATTTCTACAGTAGACAGTAGTTTTCTCCCTATAGTCTCCCTAAATTGAAAGAGGAATGACTTGAAAAAGTCCTCCCTAGCAACACTGTTCCTTTCATAAATTCTAACAGACACAAAGCAACAGATTCTCACCCTCTGCCTCACGAAAAAACCAAAACAAAGTAGCTTGGAAATGGTTCTTTGTTTCTCACAGAAAATTATTTTGCTCAGCAGTGCACTCTGTTTTTCATGGAATCAGAATTTTGGGAATTTGAAACATGTTCAGACATTTCACAAAACCTATAGAACAATGGAACATATTCCCTGTTTCATGGGGAGTGATAATTTTCTCTTAGCATATCTGACTCTAGAAATAGATGGTATTAGTATTAACTGTATTCTGCCTGACTTGCTGCTTCTTTTGAAAACTAAATTACTTGTTAAATGTGTAACAAATATAAAAACAAATTAGGAAAGCAAAACTTAAGCTCTTCAATAATTTAGCTAATAGGACCCCCTGGGAAACCACCCTCAGGGACAAGGGAGCAGAACATAGCTATCAGTTCTTTAAGGATGATTTGCACAGAGTGTACAAGCTCTCAGTCCCAAGGTCTAAGAAATCAGTCAAGGAAGGCAAGACACCAGCATGGCTAAGTCAAGACCTGCTGATCAAACTAAAGGACAAGAAGGAAATGCACAGGCAGTGAAAGCAGGGACAGGCATCCTGGGAAAAGTACAGGGATGCTACCTGGTTCTGTGGGGATGGTCAGGAAGGTCAAGGCATGGATAGAGCTGAACTTGGCAAGGGAAGCAGAGAGTAACAACAAGGGCTTCTACAGGTATGTCAGCCAGAAAAGGAAGGTCAAAGAAAGTGTACCCCCGCTATGAACAAGACTGGCAAACTGATAACAATGAATGAGGAGAAGGCTGAGGTACTCAACAAATTTTACCTCAGACTTCTCTGTCAACCTCTCTTCCCACACCTCTTGAATGGATGGGACGCAGATCAGGGACTGGGGGAGCAAAGTCCCTCCCACTGTAAGAGAAGATCAGGGTCATGACCACCTGAGGAACCTGAACATATGTAAGTCTGTGGTACTTGATGAAGTGCATCCCAGAATCCTGAGGGAATTGTCTGATGTAGTTGTGAAGCCACTCCATGATATTTGAAAAGTCATGGCAATCAGATGAAGTCCCTGGCGAATGGAAAAAGGGAAACATTGCACCCATTTTTAAAAAGGGCAGAAAGGAAGCCCTGAGAACTACTGACCTGTCAGTCTCACTTCTATAACTGGAAAGATCATGGAACATATCCTCCTAGAAGCTATACTATGACACCTGGAGGACAGAGATATGTTTTGAAACAGCCAGCATGGCTTTACTAAAGTCAAGTCCTGCCTGAGCACCTAGTGGCCTTTTATGATGGAGGGGCTACACTGGTGGACAAGGGAAGAGCTATGGATGTCATCTATCTGAACTTCTGTGAAGTCTTTGATATGGTCCCCCACAACATCCTTCACTATAAATTAGAGAGATATGGATTTGATAGGTGGACTGATGGAGATTGGTGATGAGTGGTGTCCTGCAAGGGTCCATACTGGGGCCAGTACTCTTTAATATCTTCATCAGTGGGATTGAGTGCATCTTCAGCAAGTTTACAGACGATACCAAGCTGAGCAGTGCAGCTGACATGCTGGAGGGATGGGTTGCCATCCAGAGGGACCTCGAGAAGTAGGTCTGTGTGAACCTCATGAAGTTCAACAAGGCCACGTGCAAGGTCCTGCACCTGTGTTGGTGCAACCCTCAGTATCAATGCAGGCTGGGAGTTGAAGGGATTGAGAGCAGCTGTGCAGAGAGGGACTTGGGGGTACTAATGGATGAAAAGCTGGACATGAACTGGCAATGTGTACTTGCAGCTCAGAAGGCTAATCATATGCTGGGCTGGATCAAAAGAAGTGTGTCCAGCAGGTGAAGGGAGGTGATTCTGCCCTTATACTCCGCTCTCGTGAGACCCCACCTGGAGCTCTATGTCCACCTCTGGAGTCCTCAGCATAAGAAAGACATGGATCTGTTGGAGTGGGTCCAGAGGAGGACCACAAAAATTATCAGAAGGATGGAACACTCCTAAAGGAAAAGCTGAGAGAGTTAAGGTAGTTCAGACTGAAGAAGAGAAGGCCTGGGGCATACCTTAGTGAAGATTTTCAGTATTTGAAGGGGGCTTATATGAAAGATGGGGACAGAATTTTTAGTAGGGCCTGTTCTGATGGGACAAGGGATAATGGTTTTAAACTAAAAGAGAGTAGATTTAGACTAGATATAAAGAAGAAATTTTTTTTCAATAAGGATGGTGAAACACTAGAACAGGTTGCCCAGAGAGGTGGTAGAATCCTTATCCCTGGAAACATTCAAAGTCAGGTTGGACAGGGCTCTGAGCAACTTGATCTAGTTGAAGATGTCCCTGCTCACTGCAGGAGGGTTGGACTAGATGACCTTTAAGGGTCCCTTCCAATCCAAACCATTCTATGGTTCTATGAAAGAAAGAGATTCTAGTAGATAGAACTCAGATTTGAGTATTGAAGCTGACAGATTTCAGCATAATCTTCAGGCTTCTTATGTCACAATGAATGCTGAAGGTTTATCACAAACTTGACCTCTCTCAATAAAGTTTCTGTAGCAGGGTGAGTAGGAACAATGGAAGAATTTTATTTTGATACCTACTTCAAATTAAGTGAAGCAAAGTTCTCTCACAACAAAGGTAAACGATCTAGCTATCTGACTTCTGTGTGCAACATGGTTTTAGGGACACAGCAAGAGGATACCTCCTTTTCCTTTCTAAGATGTTTTTTATATTTTTTTTTAGTGGAACTAATAGAAGTAGTCAGCATGTGGCAAATTCAAATTTTATGATAAATGTATTCCAAAACTTTATTTTTGTGCAAGCCTCTGTTTAATTTTGCACAGTCCTGCTAGAGCAGTACTTGAACTCAATAACAAGCCAGCCTTATGTCTGCCTGTATGGAATATTCTTATAATCAAGACCTTCTCCTTTTTTTCCAGTTTCCTACCTAATTACCTGTCTTATATAAGGTATAAAACCACTTTGTCAGTCTTTCCTGGGCCTCATTGTGATCATGCTTTTCAACCTTACTCTTTTTAGCAGTTTGCTAAAGTTCTTTAAGGATTTATATATCTTTATAATATGACCAAGATAATGACATAATTACCATATCTGAGTTTTCAAATTGTGATGTCAATGGTATACATCACATGTGAGAGGGCATTGTCTGATGAGGGATAATAGAATAATAGATAACAGAATTGCAACATCTGCTGAAGAATTGCTGTGGGACTAGGACAGAGAAGCCTTCAGAAGTATCTCCTGAAACAGCCTAACTACTGACCTGCTCTGGGTTTTGTCTTGGGAAGTACCTAGTAAAAGGACTGAGTTAGGAGGCACTCAGTGTAGGGGATCAGTGCAGAAGGTTCAAACCAATAATGTACCTGAAATCTAGATGTCTAACACTAATAGCAAAGGCATGTCTACACTGAAGAATAAAATTATGTGCAGACTTTTCTTATGTTCTCAGGTAAATAAAATTAAAGGTATAGCTCATATGTAAATATGAAGCCTGATATCCCTTTGGGTGAGGTAAAATAAGTATCCACGGAAATATGATGAAAATGTTTTTGTACCATTAAGAGATATATCAATAGGATGAGAGTAAAAGGTCTCAAGTTATGCCAGAGGAGGCTTAGATTGGATATTAGGAAATATTTATTCACCAAAAGAGTTGTCAAGCATTGGAACAGACTGCCCAGGGAAGAGTTTGAGTCACTAACCCTGGAGGTACTTAAAAGATGTGTGGACGTGGTGCTTAGGGACATGGTTTAGTGGTGGATGTGGCAGTGTTAGGTTTACGGTTGGACCCGATGATCTTAAAGGTCTTTTCAAACCAAATGATTCTATGATTCTATGAAATTGTCTTGTCAAACTTGGGCTGATCTCTTCCACTGGCAATGACTTCTGGGATTAAGTAATTTTTAACAGATCACAAATAATTTGAATTCTGAATAAACAGAACAGATATATGTATAAAATTAATTTTGTTTATGTAGGTATATGCATGTATATATAATATATATGCATATATAAATGGAGGAAGTGTGTGTGTATATATAAAAATTAAGTCAATTTTTTTGATATATCCACCAAACTTCTGTGATATGCTTAGAATCTACACATTTGGGTATTATAATGTTATGAAATACAATTGAAAGTAGAGTTCTACATGTGAAAAAGTCAACAGATGGCAAGAATCCTCTAAGGCAGTCTGTGTGCCAGAGTATATATACTGCTACAGTAAAACTAATCACAAGAGGGAAAAGAAACCTGTAGATGATGTTTCATTAAGCAAAATAGTGTAAGAATTCTGGACTCTCAGCTTGGCTGATTCAGTGAAACTCACCCTTTCACCAATTATTGTAAAGTTTTCTTTTCTGAAGTAGAGAAAAAAGATTTTTAATTCTAATGTCTGAGATATATTTGCAGGGAATGGTGTGGAGAGACATTATATTTGTCCTTACTAGGTACAAGAATTATGTAAAACTCTGAGCATCTTTGAAAAAATATTCTGTGGTAGCGCTGAACTAGAAGCTGTGTAAATAAAAGCGTAAGTGATGACCATAACACATAGGCCAAAGGGAGGGTGCAGCTTTCTGCCAGCTCCCAGTTTTAGTAGCATCAATAAATTATTTACTTAGTATGCACTCTCTTATGCTTCTTGACTTCCAGTCTGAATTTGGGATCTTAGACTTTCCAGTTGATGGTGCAACTCACAATTACATGACATAGTCTTCTAGAAAGATAATTTTAGTCATATTTTACTATTTTCTGCTCACTACACTCTGATAACCAACAATCCATACATTGTCTCCCAGAAGTCAAACTATGCAGTTAAATACTTGGCCTAAAGTAATGGAAATAGAGATGGAAATCTAAGTGTCTCATTTAAGATACATTGTGTCTTTTAAAGAACTGTAAGAAAGTTCTTACGGGAACAGTAAATAAAGAAGGTACCATGATATGCTTCCCCAAGACCTGCCTTTGATTGCACTTCAGCCTCAAAAATGAAAAGTGAGATAGATACCTTTGGGGATGCCTAAAACTTGCATTGAATATTCCACATCATGTCAGGAGTGAAACTCTAAAAATGCAGTTGCATTTTTTGTAAGCATTGAGCAAAAAAAAAAAAAATTCTGTTTGCATCAATATAAGCTTATTAAAAAATGAAGTTCAAATTAGGCAATTTACGCAGCATGATTCCCTGCTGTTCTGTATGACTGATTCAGCAGATCTGTTTGTATGAAGGGATTATAAATCTGTTTGAATCAACATTGGTTCTTTGCCTAGAGTTTTAAGCAAAAATTTCACTATATCTTCTCAAACGCAGGATACATGATTCATGTATTTTGCCTCACTTATAGGAAGTCTTAAGCCCTAAGTATATTTTGACCATATCTGGATGTATAGTATGTGGTGAATAATTGGTTACAGTTGTCCTTGGTTTTGATAAAAAAAATTGTATTGGGTCTGGCTGGGCTGGAGTTGATTTTCCCCGTGGCAGCCCTCAGAGTGCTGTGTTTTGTATTGGTGGCTTGAGGGGTGTTGATAACGCCCCAGTGTTTTGGTTACTGGTGAGCAGTGCTAGCAGAGCATCCAGGCTATCTCTCCAACATTTCCCCCTCCCCAGTAGGCTGGAGGTGGGGAAGGTCTTGGGAGGGGACACTGCCAGGACAGCTGACCCAAACGGACCAAAGGGATATTCCATACCATATGACATATGCTCAGAAATAAAAGCAAGGAGAATGGAGGGGGAAGGGGAGGGCATTCGTTACTTCCCTTTGTCCTCCGGCAACCACAACGCTTATGAAAACCCTGCTTCCCAGGAACTGGCCAAACATCGCCTGCTGATGGGAAATAGAGAATAAATCTTTTTGTTCTTTTGCTTCTGCGAGTGCAGCTTTGCTTTGCTTCTATTAAACTGCCTTTGTCTCAACCCACGATTTTGGTTTTTTTTATGTTCTATCTTATTTTCTCCCCCTGCCCAATTGAGGAGGGGGAGTCATAGAGTGGGCTTTGGTGGGCATCTGGCCTCTAGCCAGGGTCAACCCACTACAAAAATATATATTTATTAGTATCTAACTGAAATTAAACTACTATGCTCAGCTCTAAGTAAATCATTAGGCTTTTCCAATTAAGTTGAAAAGTGGGAAGGTTTTGTTATGAAGAGATATACTGCTAAAGAGATGATTCCTTAATAAGAGATATGTGTAGTTGCCTAGAAGATTTTTTTGTGTTGCCTTAAACCAAATAATCAGTTGATTTTCACTCTAGCAGCACTTCACATTTTTGTTCTATTTTCCTTTTCTTTCAACACATACTTAATAACACACTGTCACTTCTGCTGATGGCTCTTTGGGCACAAAACCCCACATGTATAATACAAAAATTTCAAAAGAATTGAGAGAAATAGATAAGACTTTCTTGGAAATTTATCTATAATCCTCTGGGCAAGGCATATAAAAAAATGTACTCCCAATGGATGTGATATACTAACACATTCAGTCTCTCTGCCTGAACATTTTTAGGCAATCCCTCTGAAAATTTGATTGCTGGCTGGTTTGATAGCAAATACAATCTGCCACACTTTTGTGTGAGTTATTCACAGCTGTGTATATAAGCTTCCGTAAAATAGCCCATATGCTAATTGTGTGAACTGAAGAAGGCTGTATCAGCACAGGAAACAAAATAGGGGAGTGGTTAAGTTTTTCTTTTTCTTGACACTCTCCCCTTGCTGTGTTCTCTCATGGTTCTTACAAATTTGAAGTGAAATGTATCAGTGACTAAAATTTGGTACACTATAAGCAGCTACTACTTTCTCGCTCTTCAGTCCCTCTAGTCCCTCTGATGGCATGTTTGTAGGTTTCCCAGGATTGAGGCTCTTTCACTTCCGTCTTTCCTTGGCCTCTCATTTACAATTTCCAGTGCTATAGATGTAGCAAAATGCCATTACTATGGTTGCATGAAAATAATTTTTGAAAAACACCATTGCTTCCCCCTGCCCCCACCTTTGCAATAATATCAGCCCAAAGTTTATCACTCACTTCTGAGCATCAGTGTGGAAGAAGAGTACCAGTACTCGCTTAGGACTTCTCAGTGTGGTCCTGCTTACACTGACTACTACAAAACAACCTTCTGTAGGATCCTATCAGCCCAGGTGAAATAACAGGCTGGTTTACCCCATTTGTATTTGTTCACAGCTCTCTGATTAGCTGTTGCTTCTCCCCAGCCAGCCACCCTACAGCTACTCATAGCCTCTTCATGAATGAAAACAGGCTTTTTCTGGGCAAACCCAAGCCTATTAAAAAAAAATTAATTGACCTACAAAAATTTATTACTAAATACTTTGTATATTTGATGTATTGACAAATGACTTCAGAAAAAAGAGAAGGCATGAGCAAGACAGAAAAAAAGGAGATATAAGGAGAAAATTAAATGCTTCTATGAAACAACAATGCTGCTCTGACTGAAACAAAAGGCAGAGAGCTAAATGCAAAGACCATTGGAGTTTTGAAGAGCTGTCTTGAAACAAAATCAGTTCATGAAACATATGAGAGA
>NW_010292017.1:22023-31215 GCF_000700745.2 Antrostomus carolinensis
AGGCAGAACACACTGATTTGCTGAAGGCTGCTTTCCTGGTTCCCATTCACCACTACAAGACATTAAAACCAAAACAAAACATACAAAACCAAATGAGCAAACCCAAACCAAAACACTCCAAACAAAAAACTGCCAGTAACCATCTTATTACCACAACAGGTAGTAATCTTTGCCAACTGGTTTCTGTTTTCCACTGTGTTTTCTGGCAAAAGAAAAATACACTTTTAATGTGATCACTTTTAAATTTTATTTATTGTTATCTAAGCACAATAATTATCAGACTTTTTGTTCCAATTCAGTCATACAGTAACCTAAAAAATACCCTAAGTTAATTGTAGAATCATTGCAACTCATTTAGGAAATAAATCAGACAGTTATAACTGTAATTATGTTATAAAATGAAGATAGAAGAATATTGTTATGACTGTATAGGGTATATTCATATCTCTAGTGTTTGGGTAAAACCAGACTTTAACAGATGCTTTAAAAATTACTTTCAATACTTCTAAATAATGTTTAAATGTTTCACAAAATTCCAGACTGGTAATTGCAGAGCAAAAGAATACATACACTGTTATCCAATTACATTCACCCTTTTTTATATTACAGAAAGGATATGAATATACACTCACATATATATACGTACCGGTGTATATGCAGTTATACCCATGTGTGTATATGTATATATATGTACATATACATATTTATATACTAATACGGATCTTTAGAGATATGCTTCTTACAATGCATTTACACAAGCAGTGGCTGAAAGCAAAGCCCAGAGAACCCAGTAACTTTTTCATTAAATGAACTTAAGTTTCATTTTTGTCTTTCTACCAGAAATGTTAATATTCAAAAAATTAATTATAAACTATAAATTAGCTGAACACAGTACAGAATCAAATCCAGAAAGATTCAAACAGGATATGTTTTCTGTTAGAACATCCAGGGCATCAGTCATCCACTTAGTCAAGTCAGTGTCAAAGCTTACAGTGCCTTTAGTATTGCAAGGTAAAATATTTGATCTGTCTTAAAAAGGGAGGAAAAAAAAAACCTCACAGTGAATTATAAGAAAGCAGTAGAAAAATATGATAGCTGAGGTAAGCATTAAACACTCAATTAAAAAAAAATGCTTATATAATTAAATAGAGAATAATA
Organism: Antrostomus carolinensis; assembly: GCF_000700745.2. Taxonomy (NCBI): domain Eukaryota; kingdom Metazoa; phylum Chordata; class Aves; order Caprimulgiformes; family Caprimulgidae; genus Antrostomus; species Antrostomus carolinensis. The sequence goes on from NW_010292017.1 coordinate 23,182, forward strand.
ATTAACTCTAATTGAATTCAGTAATTGTTCACTTCTGATAATACCAGGTATAATTAACAGTCACTATTGTAATCCTTCCATTTGTTATTTATTTGGGGAATTTAATCTTGTAGTAGGAATCTAAGCATCATTTTATAAGAAGAAAATGTGTACATATATGCATACACCCACATATACATATGTATTTAAATGGAAAATAAAGAAGCTTGAAACAGCCTCTTCAGCTACACTGTAGAAAATGACTCAAGACATAGAGCAGAAGACGTAGCATGGTTCATAATTTTAAAACACCCTCAGAAATACAGGTCTATTTGCAATAAAAATCCGGGAGAACTGAAAACTACAAGACAGATTTTACAGGTCTGATAGAAAATTATCTGATGCCAGAGGAAGGATTCCCAAGTAGCTAGATGCAGTGAAAGGATTGATTTACATTCTGGTTTATGAATGTTCATCTGGGTTGTTTATCCACTGCATTTCCAGTGGATTATGGTGCTTCAGTTGTCTGGACCAGGCAGAGAAAGATTTTTTCTCACATGCAACAAATTGTCAAAAAGTCTGTGTAGGTAAAACCTCAAACTTCAAATACTTTACTATGAATGATTATAATAATAAAAATCAACTATTATCAATACATTTATTAAAATGGATTTAATTCTATTTGCTTTTCCAGTGTATGTAATCTGGTTTTCAGATGTTCCTGCAGTGGCCTATTTCCAAATCTAATTATTTGAGAGCTCTGGAAATGGATTTGGAACTTTATAAAAACGTAAGATTATCATCTGTTCAGGTTTTGCTTATAGCCAGATATATTACAGCATTAGCTTCCCAGCTGAAAGGTAATAAAAATTTTTAAGTGTACTTACAAGTTATTGAAAATAATGTTTAATTATAAATTTGATGTTGCAAATGAATAAAGATCACTATAGAAAATTAAAATGGCTTAGTGCCAATATCAAAGCGGTTCTATCCATATTTTATCCAGAGTTTACTTATTTCTGAAAGTTGAAATTTTTCCCTGTATGTAAATGTGTTAAGAGTTGTTCTTTCAAGTGTATTCTCACAAAAAAAAAACAAACCACAAAAACCTTCTGGATACAGCATATTTCAGTGTTTGGCACGTCCCTGGATTTTAAACCTGATTCTTTATGTAAATGACAAGTGTCAGAGAGACCAGAGCTGCAATGTCCGAGTCTCAAGAGGACTCATTAAACTGAGACTGTTTATAATCGTGTCCTTAATGTTCATGCACGAGTATCATTCTGTCATTATCCCTGGAAGTACATTCCTCTTCATAGCATATCCAGGTGCAAAGACTGTGTAGGTTGCATGCAGGATTAGCTGCAGTAAAAAAGAAAGCAACATGTGACTTTGAATTAAAGCCTGAGGTTCCATCACAAGCAACCTTGTGACAGCGATAGTACTATAATTGACTTGACTTTTCTATTGTATGTAATGATTTTCCAGGTTTAATATCTTTCCTACCCAGAGTGCCACAGAGGTGAAACTTACAATTGAGTATTGAATGGTTTGTTTGGTTTGGGGTTTGTTTTTTGAAGGCTTTTCAATCCAAATAGTGTTGCATTGTCTATTTCATGCAGTTTAAATCAAGTCAGGATCAAAGTGGCTTATTGATTTCTTAACGATGTCTGTGTAATGGTCAATCAGTGAACTCAGAGTCAGGATCTGTGTCAGCAGATAAACTACAACACTAGACAGTCATAAAATGCTAATAAACATTTTAATTTTTCAAAATATCCTTCTGTAACTAATCCCCAAACCCCCTTATCACACACGGGCACCATTGCTCTCCCGAGCCGCACAGGCTGTGCTGGTCCCAGCCCCCTCGGCCCTGCTGGTGCCCCTCGCACCCGCCGGGCGGTGAGGATGCCCCGGCCAGGCCGGGTACACGCCCGGTAGGGGCATCCTCCTGCCCAGCGTGTACCTACCTGCCCGCCCAGGGGTCTCTCCCCCGGGGTCCCTCCTCTGTTACGGATCTTCGTGTTTCTCCTATATTGTTTCTCAAGGTGGTGTTTCCTTCTTTCAGTCTCTTGATAATCCCCTGGGAAATGTTTAATCGAGTTGATGGTCATCTTCTTTAACGTGACCAGTTTTGGGGCAGATGTCCTTCCAGACAACCTGATGTGTTTGATTCACTCAGTGTCTACACCCGTACTCTTCTCTTGAAGAACGTTGTTACACAGGACTTTTGCCCCAAATGAGTAGTGAAAGCAACCACCAATATGTATACATAAATACTTGTGTGTGAGCATATTCATACACATGTACTTTTGCAGAAGACATTTTCTATTTGTTTATCCAGACACACAGACTTGGGTATGATATTCTTATCTTTCCTCACCATCTTTTCATCCTTCCCCAATGTACTTTTCCAGTTTTAACCTTCAAACAATTAATTACTCCTCTCTAGCCCTTATTACAGTAATTTTAACTGAACAGTTGACATTTTCTCTTGTCAGACTTAGAGAAAATTTGTTTTGATTTAATTATTGCCATGAAATTATCAAAGCACTGTCATTTAAAATAGAGAATGATGTTAAGATATCAAACAAGTCAAATAGTGTGCCCAAGACACTGGTACAATGCTTTATGAAGATTGATACAAATAATATCATTAGAGATCAGTGGAGAGGAAGACCTCATAAAATTGTTTGGTGAGAATTCATGATGTCATAAACATATCTACAGGACTAATTTCTAATTTTTATTTTAGCCTACAAAATTTCAGTTACTTCAGCAAGATCTTATAAACTCGTTACTGATACAATCCGATACACTGCTGTAGTTTTGGAACACTCCCTTTTTTTCCCCCCCATTATCCTTTTGCTTTTCTCAATGTCTCCTCTATTTCCTGATTTTAATTTCTTTGTTAATAGCGTTACCTTATCCCTTCTACCACCCCATTCTTTCCACTGATGTAATATATTAACTAAAAAGAAACAAACAAATCAAATACTCCCTCCCTATTAAGAATTATGATTTACCTGTACTTTTACAGCCATTAGCTCCCATGACTTAATTCTGTGCTTTGTCCTTCTATCTTTTGCTTTCTATGGGATTTTACACTGAGTGTTCAGTGAGTAGGAAGCAAGTCTAAGGACTGTTGGAACATAAGGATTTATCCTGTCTTCTGACAAATAGTGGAGAGGGACACAAACGCATTATTCTCCTTCCCCCACCAACAGAGAGTCTGTGAAGCCAAGTAGTTGTATTGCGTTATATGTACTGGAAAATGAGTAGTATCGGGTTCCACATTTCCATTTGAAATTTGTGGAAAGAAATACTCATGTGATACTGGACATTAAATTAAAATGGTACAACACAGACATGCCTGGTTCACTTGGCTACTTGTACTCTGCCTTTGATTTAAAAATGCACAGGAAAATCTAGTATGTCCAGACTGTCATGGAGTCTATGAACTCTGTGTCACATGTGCAAGGGATCTTGCACACAGTAAGTTTTCTTACATTAAGTGCAATGCATTCTAAAGTAACTATTTTTCCTGCGTTGACCAAACAAATTATAAATGATAAAAGACATTGTAAAGCATGGTTTTAAAATTAAAAGTATAAAAATTGAAGAAAAAGAAATGCATTAATAAAAACTGGACAAGTATTGAGATCTGCTAATATTATCCATTTGAAACTGGCAAAAAAGTGAAAGAAAATAAATCTTCAAACACTGATTGTTATTACCTAAAATATTTTTCACCTTTTTTTTTTCTCTAGAAGCATGAGACATTTGTAGCACATCACTTTGTCTTCTAATAAAGTACAGCTCAAGATAATGAGGATTTAATTATTATAATTTTGGAAAAAAAAAATCAGAAAAATTGGATGTGATGCACAATAAAACCTCTGAAATAACTGTTTTATTCAATTTGGTTTATATTATATATACTAGGTGGGAAACATTTTAAAGTTTATGTCAGGGGCCTTTGAAACTGCCATACTATAACAACTTCAGATTTGTATCTTCAGACAAATTACTGCATGTAGGAGAAAATTTGGGAAAAAAATTAATGAGGATCTGCTGCAATGTAACAGCTCCAAAAATACAAACTACTTCCAAATTTTACAGTTGTTTAAATCTCGAAACCCTGGCACTGACCTGATCATATTGTCCATGTTTTATCTGTTTTAACAAATTGAAAATAATAAAATAAAAATTGAATATTTTGTTTCCTAGCAAAGCTGGGAGAGTGTAAGTTTTTCCCTTCCCATCAATCTTTTCCTGATTTCATGTGTTGTACATTGCACATGGACACTTGAGGCATGAGCAGCTGTATGTCCACATGGGACAAAGAGACAAAATTTTTGAGTTCTTGGGCTGATTTAATAATGGATTTTTATTTTTTATTTTTTTTTAATTGAAAGAACCTGAATTTACTCTCTGCCTCACTTTCTGATATCATTTATCTTTCAATAAGTACAGAATGCCCAAACTGCTAAGTATTATTCTGTTTACTTTTCTGTCTTTCTGTCTGCTTGTCTTGTTTTTGAAATGAACCATTTTGGGGTAGGAAATATGGTGGGTAGAATGGTAGGTGATACGAAATCCTGCCAACAAAGTGATTAAGAGGAAGAAATGGAGAGGGGATATTTGGAGAAATAAAATACTGATAGAGGAAGAAAGAGACATTTTATGCTTCAGAACTAGAGCGATATGTATTAGAGATTACATCAGTAATGAGCTTCCCCAGTTGAAATATCTCCCACCCTTTGTATTTGTCACTGTGGCTTCCATTTTAATGGGTCAATATTTTCCAGCAAAAATCAACTTCCCTGAAAAATGCCCAGCTGCATATTTCCTGTCTACATCTGCTCATGGCAGTGTTTTTTTCTTCCTGGAAAGCTTAGACAAACACGTTTGTTTCCAAACATCATGTTACATAATCTATAGTAACTAAATATAGAGGTTTTTGTTTTGTTTTTGTTTGTTTGTTTTTAAGAAACACACACTCAGTAAAGAATAGTCAGAAAAATATTATCTGACAAAAATATATGAAATAATTAGTTACAGAAAAGTCTTGAGATCTTTAAAAAAGGGATATCTAAATTTAGATCACTAGCTTGGAGTTTCAACTTGTAGAAGCCCTTTTGTATGTGCGGCAAAAGTCAGAAAAAGGCAGAAAATCATTGATATTTTGCTATGCTATAATATTTACATCTGTTCTGCAGTTCTTTTGCACAGGCATAGACATAAAGAACTGAAAGATTAAAGCCCTTAAGTTTTAGTTCTGTGTTTAAGTGTAGCTCATTAGTTCCTCTGCATTGTGTTAGAAATTGGTTGAGCCCTGCACTGAATTAAGCTCAAGAGAGAACACACATGACCTTGACGGGTTTGAGAGTTGGGCCTATGCAAAGCTCATGAAGTTCAGCAAAGCCAAGTGCAAGCTCCTGCACATGGGTTGGGTAAACCCCAAGCACAAATCCAGGCTGGGCAGAGAATGGATTGAGAGCAGCCCTGAGGAAGAGTTGGGGGTACTGGTTGATGAGAAGCTCAATATAAGCTGTCAATGTGCGCTTGCAGCCCAGAAGGCTAGCTGTATCCTGAGCTGCATCAAAAGAAGCGTGGCCAGCAGGTCGAGGAAAGTGATTGTCCCCCTGTACTCTGCTCTTGTAAGGCCCCACCTGGAGTACTGTGTCCAGTTCCAACACCATAAAGACATGGACCTGTTAGAATGAGTCCAGATGAAGGCCATGAGGATGATCCGAGGGCTGGAGCACCTCTCCTATGAGGACAGGCTGAGAGAGTTGGGGCTGTTCAGCCTGGAGAGGAGAAGGCTTAGGGGTGATCTTATAACGGCCTTTCAATACCTGAAAGGGCATACAGAAATGCTGGGAACGGACTTTTTATAAGGGCAGTTACTGATAGAACAAGGGGAAATGGCTTTAAACTGGGAGAGGGTAGATTTAGATTAGATATTAGGAATAAATTATTTCCTGTGAGGGTGGTGAGACACTCGAACAGGTTGCCAGAGAATTTGTGAATGCCCCCTCCCCGGAGGTAGCCAGGTTGGATGAGGCTTTGAGCAATCTGATCTAGTGGAAGGTGTCCCTGCTGATGGCAGGGAGGCTGGATCTAGATGATCTTTAAGGTCCCTTCCAACCCAAACCATTCTATGATTCTATGAACAGGTAATATTTTCCCCCTATTCTTTCTACATGTATTGCACCATGACGAGCTCAGAGGGTTTTGGAGCTTTAAACACACCAATGTAGGATCTAGGTATATGATTGTATTTTTTCTGAATGGCTTTTTACTGTCATGGAAAGGTTTGCATTATAATAAACAAAGAAATATTTATTCACATCCTTTGAATATATATAACTAGTATTCAGGTTTTATTACTGCTAAATATATTCCCTTGGACCAAATTAATGATCAGAGTTCCTTAAAAATGTGAATAAACAATAAAACCTAACAGAAACAAGTGGCATACTATTCAAATCCTTCCCCTCTAAAATTTTCAACATTATCATTTTGCCATTTCTCAAAGTACACAGTATTTCTACCCCAAACATGTACAACAAGTTGGAGGGTGTGTAGGTGGAAGAAAGTGAGGCAAAAATATGGTCTTTAAGAGTATCCAGTTTTCTGGTGGGAGCAGCATCTCAAGCTGCATCTTTTTTTTTTAAGCAGCAGTGATACCTTTTATTGATACATTCTGAAGTAGTTCGACACAATTCCAAAACATGTTATACAGCATCATACTCACATTTTCTTTTCTGATCTGTCTCAGAAGTATGTCTAATATTTTACAAATATAAAAGTCAGTATTTGCAACACACAGAGAAGTATATATTATGTAACTGCATATAGAACGTGATTACGTGAAACATAACTAAACAGGTAGGTCTGTTCAATTCTTTAAAACAAAAGGACTTTCAAACAAGAGAAGAGATCTTTCAAACTAAATGTTTGCTAAAAAATATTTGGTGCTGTACTTCTACATTATTTTTAACTGCCTGTTATGACTAGCATTTTGCATGCAAAATAATCCATACCTCACTGACTGCTGGATTTTCCCCAAAAGCAAGGAACAAATCTGTACCGAAAAAGGACAGATGATATTAATTAAACCTAACTACACCAAGAATATTAAATTTATGATAGCACACCTGCAGATGGTGCTGTTCCACAACATTTCCTGCATAAAATCACATTAAAATGCATCAGTTGGTCTATTCTTTAATCTCTTATTATTATTACCATACAGTATATGCAACTTTTACATACATGGCTACGTATGAAGGCCAAACTAGATGGAAAATGATACATAAAGATATAAGGTTTCCCCAACCCAAAGATGTTTCCTTTGCTTTCCACCCCCTTATTAAAAGCTAGCAGTTATCCAGTGGTGTCATACTTCATAGAATCATAGAATCATAGAATGGTTAGGGTTGGAAGGGACCTTAAAGATTGGTTGTCACCAATGACCTTCTCATTCTCCATGTGCCTTAGTATAGTTTCTAGGAGTATCTGCTCCATGATCTTGCCTGGCACTGAGGTAAGACTGACCGGCCTGTAGTTCCCCGGGTCTTCCTTTGTACCCTTTTTTAAAAATGGGGATGATATTTCCCTTCTTCCAGTCTGCAGGAACTTCACCAGACTATCATGACTTCTCAATTATGATGGATGATGGTTTTGCAACTTCATCTGCCAGTTCCTTCAGGACCCGCAGATGTATCACATCAGGTCCCATGGTTCAGGTTCCCTAGGTGGTCCTGAACCTGATCTCCTACAGTGGGTGGCTTTTCATCCTCCCAGACCCTTCCTTGGATTTCTAGGACTTGGGCCATGTGGCATGAGCCCTTGCTGGTGAAGACTGAGGCATCCCTGGAGGTTTTTAAGAAGAGATTGGACGTGGCCCTTAGTGCCATGATATAGTAATTAGAATTGGATCAGGGGTTGGAATTGATGATCTTGGAGGTCTTTTCCAACCCAACCTATTCTATGATTCTATGAGTCTATGAAAACTCAGCCTTCTCAATATCCTGGGTGACCAGG
>NW_010292018.1:0-523 GCF_000700745.2 Antrostomus carolinensis
AAGCATGGCAGGTTAGAGCAGGTTGCCCAGGACCATGTGCAATTGGATTTTGGATATTTCCAAGGACAGAGACTCCACAATTTCTCTGGGCAATCTGTGCCAGTGTTTGACCACCTGCATAAAAAAAATATATTTATTGTGTCTAGGTAGAATTGCCTCTATCTCAGTTTGTGCCCATTGCCTCTTGTCCTGTCCTCGAGCATCTCTGAGCTCCATATTCTTTACACCCTCCCTTCAGGAATTCACATACATTGATGTGATCCTACTGAGCCTTCTCCTCTCCAGGCTGAGCAGTTCCACCTCCCTCAGCCTTTCCCCATATGATAAAAGCTCCAGTCCCTTCATCATCTTTGTGGCCCTGAGCTGGACTCTCCAGTAAGCCCATGTCTCTCTTGTCCTGGGGAGCCCAGCACTGGACTGGCCATGTTTCACCAGTGCTGAGCAGAGGAGCAGGATCCCTCCTTGACCTGCTGGCCACGTGCTGCCTGATGCCACCCAGGAGGTTGGTGGCCATCCTCACCAC
>NW_010292019.1:0-2502 GCF_000700745.2 Antrostomus carolinensis
TACATATATATGTGTATATATATGTGTGTATCTGTATATACACATATCACACATATGTATGTTTCAGGCCACCAACGTGCAAGGAAGGGCTCAAAGACATTCAGCTGTTTGCTTCTGTTGGAGAGAACATGATTTTCTCCACCACACCAAACTACCCCCTCAAAACCAGAAACTTTGGAAACCTTTTTCTCAGCTACCAACCTGCCAGACAGACCCCTGGGGACAGTCCCTTATAAACTTTTTCCAATGTCTAATTGTTGAACATCACTAAATACTCATTTCTCTTCTGGGGCTACTTGTCATATACTGAAACACAAGGGATTGGGCAGTGGAAAACTGGAGCCATGCACTAACTCAGCTGAGCTGCCCAGTAGCAGACTGGCAAGCAATGCTGATAAGCCAATTTGCTTAAGACTAAGCAGAAGACTCCTGGTGGAAGTACCTTTTCATTGGCAGATCCCCTCCCCCTGCAGCCACACCGAGCTCATTCCATACATCTATAATGAATCAGGCTCCAACTCATTAATAAAAAATGACAAGCCATCATCTCATTGAATCCTCCATGCTGGAACGGCATGTAGATAAAACTCCCAACTCTCTCTCCTCAATTCCTCTGTGGCCTGGCAGCTAATGAGACTATAAGATGGACAGGACAAAGTGAGCTGCAGTTGCACAGAACTTAACTTGTGAATGAAGGGGAAATAACCTCTTCATCACAGTCATAAGACTTTAATTTTAATGCCTTTTTTTTTTTTTTTTCCTCCCCCCATACTAACAATGGCAGGATCAGAGGCCCTGGTAGGGCCACCACACAAGTCATCAAGTGTAGAAATGTCATGAGACACAAAGGAGTTCAGCTTTGCCACAGTAATGAGCTATTTGGTGCTTCAGATTCCAAGTCAACGTGATTCAGAAGCGCAAGATTTCTAAGTGTTAACAAAAATCAAACACTAGGAATGTAAGATAAAATAAACAACCTAATGAGATTCACAGACACCAAACTCTCCTTAGGGAGTTTGCTGGTCACTTGGGGAGTCACAGACACTCAAATCATGCCTCCTAACCTCCCCTCCCTCTCCCACATCTCTGACCCACTCCTACGGTACTCACAAAGCCATGAATCAAATATTTTACATTTTCAAGCAAGATGAGAAGTAATAAAGAGGGATCAACAAAAGGAAACAGTAAAAACAAATTGCATTGTCCGCTCAGTATTAATAACTGCATCCAGCCACATCCTTATTTAATAATCTTGAGTTATACAGTGGAGGAAATACAAATTACAGATCACTATTTCATATATATGGCACCAACTTTATTATGCAGAGCACCCTTCATGGAAACTACGGTCCAAAACGTTTTACACAATTAAAGGGATAATTAACAGCAGAGAGAGAAAGAGGAGGAGCGTGCCAGTCCCGCAGCATCAGGAAGGAAGAGTTGCCAACTGAGCTGTGGAAGGGAACAGGCAACTAACAGGGAAGGTCAGCAGTTTGATCAGCAATGGGAGACACAAGAGGTGGTCCTCCCATGCAGACAGCATGGTCAGCTGGGATTGCCATGGAGGGGATGTGATGTGCCCCCAGTGTCAACCCCCCATTTCTAACACCTGGTCCTGAGCTGCTGCTTTCCCCTTCTGTCTAACTTTGGGTTTCCTTTAATTTGCACATGATGGAGATCTCTCTTACAGTGCTGTAGATCTGTGGTTCAAATCCCACGGGTGGTTGCAAAGGGAACAGAAATATCATATTTGAGCATGGTGGAACTAGAGGTTTTCTATCAAAAAAAACAAATCTCACTTTGGAAAAGGAGGGAAAAAATGTTTTGTTGTACTAGACAAATGAGAAGATCCATTGAAGAGCTCCAAAAGAAATTTAAAAGTTTGAGCTGCTCAGACTCTCTTGCATATATTAATACAGGGTTTAATTACAAAATCACACATAATTTTTGTCCCCAGAGTCTTTGTCTTAACCTTAAGGGAATCACTTCGGACTAGGGCAGACATCTGAGAAGGTAAATAAGGGAAGACAGTCATTAGAGTGATACAAGCAGGAGCTGCAGCGCCACACAAGCCATCAGAAGTAAAATATAGCTAAGTACCGGTGGGCAGCTGGGATTTTTAGCTCTAGGTTGATATATAACATTAGATCATAGTTATTTGTAATGTGATAGTGCTATCTAAAGCTCCAGTAAAAACCATCTCTGTCCCTGTCTTTGCATGCAATGTGAGGAGATGACCCTGGTCCAAAGAGTCTGTAGTCTCGGCAGATGACAAAATAAAACCAGGGGACGGGGTGGAGTAAAGTCATGATAACACTGAGATAATGAGAACTAGCGCTAAAAAGCGACGGTTAAAACATGCCTCATTCCCAAGACCCTGGATCCAAACTTAGTGACACTACTGCTTGTTCAGTCCAGGCCAAATATACGGATGATTCAACAGGAAGGACAGAAACTGTCAGCATCCCAAACATCTTCGGCCAGCCCACCCCTACAGCAGGA
>NW_010292019.1:2628-9326 GCF_000700745.2 Antrostomus carolinensis
TCTTTCCCTTGTGTGCTGTAGACAGAGTGAAATTATGTTTGCTTTCTGGAAAACATTTATTTGTTTGAATAATAAAAAAAAAAGCCTAGACCCTTCACATTTATATAAAAAAAAAAAATTGCTAAGAATTAAGATCATCTCTTCAGGGGCTTTTTTTTTTTTTTTTTTTTACTGTGAAGACTTATGGTTTTTGAGTGTGGAAAAATGCTGAGTTGACAGTCTGAACTGCCCACGAAACTCCCTATGGACTTCCCCCCAATAAAAAAAAGCCCAAAAAAGAACCAAAAACTATTTAAGGAGTATAAGCTTTCCCACCAAGCAAAGGGATGTCTTCAAAATGGAGAGGTTAGGCACTTAAAATGCAGGCTGAATAACAATCCCATTTTAATTTCACACAGACATACCAGGGTGTCCTTGCACAGACATTTAAAAACCAGGGGCTATAAACCAGTATCGCACACCACACAAGGGCCAGACCAGTTTCTACCTAGCTTTATATTTATTTTTTTTAATCTGCAATTACTATTTGCAGCCAAAAGTGATATCAGTAAATAAGTGTCCCCTGAATTAATGAACAACTACCCATGGGCAACTGGCTGTGGATGAGTTCCTCACCTCAGAGCCCAGGACCAGCACATGCCCTCCCAAACCCAGGGGATGAACCCAGGTTCAACGTCAAAGAGATGGAGCATAGAGATGTTGGTGTCTGGGACCAAAACCACACAGGCTGTCTAGGTTACAAGCAACTCACATTAAAATGAGGTTACATACACTTTTTTTTTTACATAAAAATATACTGACTTTTTGCTGAAATAAGTTATTCAGGTCCAGTGTTGCAAAGCCACTGCAGCTAGAGGTGCTCAAAGTTTCAGGGCTCTCTGCGCTGTAAGGAAATGTCACTTATTGCACAGAGATGAAAATAGGAACACGAAGGGTGGGGTTTCTGAAGCACTTAGTGCTTATTTAACTTGCACTTCACTTCTTTCCTCCCCTTCCCTTGATGTTACTTGGGAATTTCTCTGTCATCTTTTTCAAACAGCAGAAGATTTGAGCCACTGCTGCATGCTTTAAGAAAATCCCAACCCTAATGACTTGTTCAAAACAACAGGATTAGTTTGTGACAGACCATATTTCTCAAATCCTAGTCCAGTGCTCTAACAAACAAATAAATAAATACATATTTTTTCTCTACACCTGAGCAGTTTGTGCTGTTCCTGCAGCTGAGCAGGGCAGCAGAGAAAGCCCACATCGCTGTGAGCAGGGGGGTGCAGGCAGGACAGCAATCCCCAGGAGCTGTGCCATACCCTGCACATGCCTATGATGAGGTTGGAGAACCACTGAGAAGCAGATGACACCAGGAGCAACAGCTACACCACAGCCTGTGATAGGGAAAGGACCGCACAAAGCCAGAGGGGAAAGGGGAAATTGCAGATCAGACAGGGGGAACTTACTCCGAGATTGCTTGTCTCCCCTGAGCTATGCTCTCCAGCGTAGCAGGGGTAGGAGTGATGTCCGGGAGATGCCACAGAGCTCAGCAGTGTCCAACACGACCATCAAATGCAGCTTTGAGGTTTCCAGGGAGCACTGAAACAGCACGTGGGTCACTGCCTGGCCCCATCGGGGCTGCTGCTCACGAAAGCCAGCAGAGACTTTAAGTAGCTGGAATATCGTCCATGAGGCTGTCCGGGTTTACTGACTTGTAATTGTTTATTACTTTTGCTTTGACAATTACAGATGACGGCACACATCAAAGAAGTGCCAAAAGTTGGATGAGGATGGGGGAAGCACAGAAACAACCCTGCCATGCACAGGGCAACAGCCCTGCAGTGTGGGAGAGACGTGGAGTGGAGGAAGGAGACAAGCGTGTTTGCGGCCAGCTAATCTTTTTCAGGCAATTCCCCCCCCACCATCTCCAAATCCAACACTAGTGACGAAAGGAGGGTAAAAAAAAAGAGGGGAAAAAAACAAACAACAGAGCTGGATTTTGTACACAGACTTCCTGGGTTTCAGCCTTTTGGACTCCCTTATTTTACAAAATCAAGTTATCTGAATCTTAACGTGTTGTACGGCAGGAATTCAAAGCCCTTTCTTTACCCACTAAACTTGATCTGAGGCTCAACTTGACAATGTTGATAAATACGTTGCACTGCATTATTCATGCCCCTTCCCTTGCCTTCCTCCTGCTTCTGCCTGGTGAGCAGCAACTGCTGCTTGTGCAAAGCTGTGAGCAGGGAGCAGAGACCTGCCCTGTTATCAATACCTGCAATAAATAAAAGATAAACAAGATACATTGCATGGTGACATCTGCCACTTCTCCTCCTCCTCCCCATGCTGGGCTCTCAGCATGACAGCTGCTCAAGGGGGATTCTGGGGAGGGGGCTTGCAGGCTCTGCAGCTGGAAGCCACCATGCTGGGGTTTTGGCTGCAGCTGTATTAAATAAACCAGTTGGATAAGGATAGAAAACACCCCAGTGCTAAAAACATCTGAGAGCTGAAATTCTGCTGATGAGTGTCAGGAGATCAGTGGTTTACAATGTGAGCAACATTCCTTCAGCTACTCATCATCATCGTAATCATCATTATAAATCTTGGCAACCAGCAAAAAACATCCATTGTTTCTATCCCTCATTTCTTTCCCCTCTAGATCTGCAGACTTAGTGACGAGGATATTTTGTTGTGGTTTAATCCTCAGTGGTTTATCCAGGCTATGTAGGGGACCACCTCTGATGAAGACACTTTGCTGCAGTAGTACAACACGAGCAGTCATGCTTAGTGGCCAGATAGGGAGAGCTAGCCATTTCGGTTTCTTCTCTTCTGTGCTGCCAAAGGGGTGAAACTCAATTTCTAGGTTCTTCCTCTGATGCCATGACCTTAACCTCTCCAACCTTCAGTTTGCTTGTTTGTACAACACCACCAGCGTGCCCTGAACAGGGTTTATGTGGTTTCAGTAAAGCTTCTCTGCTCAGCCACACAGAAATACTATCTCATGTAAGGCCTTTCCGCTACAACATAGATCTTGCTCCAACAGGCAAAGCCATTAAGTCCCAAAGAGAATTAGAATCAAGTCACATCTACATTTTCCCTGCATCTAGTGAGGGATCCAAGAGATTTCAAGCTACTTAAAGAAGAATAAACCATGAAAACGTACGTGTGCACACATATACACATACACAGAACTTCTGCAGGGAGAAACTTTCATAACAGTCAGCAGTACTGTCCTGCCACAATTGAGTCATCACAACATCTGACCCTTCAGCCTGCGAAGCTGAGATGATGCCACATTACTGTTAAATGAGGAAACATCACAAGAGTCACACAAGAAATACGTGCTGTGGTGTCAGGTCACAATGCTCAGGATACATTAGGACTTGTGGAGCAGTTTATAGAATCATAGAATATGTTGTGAGTTGGAAGGGACTCACAAGGATCATCAAGTCCAACTCTTGCCCTAGCATAGGAGTGTCGCAAGATTCAGACCATGTGTCTGAGGGTGTTCTCCAAATACTTCTTGAATATTGTCAGGCTTGGTGCCATGACCACCTCCCTACGAAGCCTATTCCAGTGCTCCACCACCCTCTGGGTGAAGCACCTTTTCCTAATGTCCAACCTAAACTTGCTCTGGTGCATTTTCCTGCCACTTCCCCTGGTCCTGTCATTGGTCGCCAGAGAAAAGAGATCAGCGCCTGCCCCTCCTCTTCCCCTTGTGAGGAAGTTCTAGATTGTGATGAAATCTCCTCTCAGTCTCCTCTTCTCCAGGTTGAACAAACCAAGCAACTTCAGCCTCTCCTCGTATGGTTTCCCCTTTAAGCCCTTCACCAATTTAGCAGCCCTCCTCTGAAAGAAGGGAAGTTATGGGAAAGGTCTACAAAAGCAAAGTTACCTCTGAAAGCTGCAGCAAAGCACAACCCTTAGTGTAATCTAAGAAGCAGTGAAAGCCTCAAGAGCAGCCCTGTCCCACTGAAAGGACATTCCCATGTTCACCTCCCCCAGCTGATACATTTCTGCTGCAAAACTGTTTGGAAGAAGCCAAAGGAAAATGACTCCAGGAGCGACAGCACGTCCCTGTAGTCACTTTTAATGGCTTAAAGATTCCCTCTACCATGTCTATTACGTTCTTGTAACTAATACTCTATGCAGCTGCCAATTTGATCCTTATTAAAACGAACTGTGTGTGTTCATTTCTCATAGGAACACTGGTGTCTGAATTCTGGGAACCAACTGAGATTTGGGAGGCTCTGTGGCTTGGGGCAAAGAGCTTTTTTTTTTTTTTTTTTTTTTTTTAAAGAGCTTTGCCAAGTCAGAATTGCGAATGGTTTTCCCCACTTATAGCCTCCAGACCTTTATTATGCTTGGGCTGCAACATATACCGAGCTCCACCTCCGCCAGACCAAAGCTGCTACTTTGCCTCTGAGTCATAGCAGGCATATCCTTCTCTCCGTACCTGCCCTGGGATAAACTTTCCTTTAGTTCGGAGGCTCATGATGGGGAAAGGATGAGATGTGAGACTTCTGAAGCTGGGTAGAGGAGCTGGTCTGATTGCTCCATGTGTGCTCTGGTCTGTACTGTGGTCCTGGAGCACTGCAAGCCATGAAATTTGGGATGCCGTGGGCTAATAGCCTGCTTTTTACATCGCTGATTGCTGTTTGCTCTCCAGCCCCATGCTGCAAACATACCACTTTCATCCTTTGCTAAGGGAAGCTGCTCGTCTGTACTGATATCCATGAGGTAGCCAGGACAAGGTGCCTTTGTTTGGGCAGCATAGTAGTTTGGCCTCAGGACAGGCTAATTCTGCACAGGTCTGGAGAGCATTTTGCAATCTAGGCTGCTGAGGTTCAGCTGCTGCTCCTATCTGAACAATGGATTTAAAAGCTAAACTTGGGGAAACTGTATTACCTGGTGCTTTCTTAGTCATTAGATTTTTTCTTTCAGCTCATGTTCTTCTAGTCCAGTTTTTGCCTGAAGCCCCAGTTTCTCTGGCTGGAAAATCTAGTTGGATCTGTCATATCTGTCAGCCCACAGTGGGTGCCAGTGCCCTCACTGGGATGGAGTAGGAGGAAGGGATGTGTCTGTGCCGCAGAGCCTTGACCAAGACCTGCTGCATTCCCAAACCCAGTGGTGCTGGGATCTCTGGGTGCTTGGCTCCAGGCCATCCCCTTATTAAATACAATTACAAACTGGTGCTTTTACCACCAGATGAAGTTTGTACTTGTTAGATCAGGAAAAAAATATACATATTGGAATACATTTCTTCTGATCTGACATGTACAAACATTATCTATGCACCCAAACACATGCACTCATGCATATATTAGCCTACAATAAATACTGCCTTACCCAGTGTTCAGACTCTGAAACCTGAGGATTTCCTCCTCAAGTTATCTTTTAGCTGGGCTAACAAACCATGGAGATCATCAGCTGCAATAAATGCAACCTGCAGAGCCTGGAGAAGGGAAGATCACATTCAAGTATCAGGTATTTGTCAATATACTCCCCAGAGCTGGCTGGGAAACCAGCAGCATGTGTCATCCCCAAGGCACTTCTGGCCAGACTTGGACACTCTTCCCTCTGCAAAGCATCATCCCATACTGGGAACCTTCCTGCTAAATGAATACAGGTATTCAGAGTGTAATTAGTAAGAGTGAGGGGATCTGAGTGTCCTCCTTTATAAACACTAGCTAATTAATTTTCAGGGTGTCCCTATGGAGACAGGCAAATACGATGACCATTATCTAAAATATAAGACAAGAACATTACTATTATTAAACCCAGAGCCTGAAAAAGAATGGGAAAAGCCCCACCCAGGAGATATACAACAACATCAGACAATCCCTACAGTTTAAATATTCAGTTAACAAAACTCACAGATGAACATTTACTCTATCGGTGCCTAAAATAACCCTAAACTCTCTACCAAAAATTCTCACGCTCTGTTAAAGTACATGAATCTTCTTTGCAGTCCTCAGCATCCTCTTGTCCTTTTCCCTTCCCCTTGAGCACTTTTTGTGGAAGAGGACCGGTAGCATACTGGAACAGCCCTTGAAATACTTTGAAAGCCTGTTGTGGTGCTCACCGTGCTCCCTCTATGCTATGCAAAAGCCACATAAAACAGAGTAGCAGTACCTCTGTGGCAAGGCTTGGCATATCTCTGTGTTCTGAATCAACATAATTATTTAGAAACCATCTCTCCCCATGTAATTTCTTTATCCTGCTATTGTGTTGCAAAGAATGAAAACCATGAAAAGCTGATCATCCATGCACTCTCCCTCCTGAGTTGTTTTTTTTGAAGTTAAAAAATTCCTGGTTATGACAGAGGCAATTTGAAAACTGGAAATTATGAGCCTCGGAAAAAGCACAGTCAGAAGCAAAAGTGGCTGTTCAAATGCAACACTGTCTGAAGTCTCAGGTGGAAAATGAGATGGTCAGCTGTAATGCACTGCACACTACCTTTTACAAACAAGAGATTATGACACACAGCTTCTTGGGAGAGCCCTTTGCCATAGGAAATTACCGTGGACAAGAATTCAGCAAAAGTCATAAAAGACTTGAGCATCTGCATGGATAACAACATTGACAAATAATAAATAACCAAGTTAAAGGATAAGCTTGGGAAACAGAGAAGTTTAAATACACCACTGCCTCTGAGGCAAGGTCTTATGCATTTCTTTTCTTAAGGAGGTAGCTCAATATTGCAGGTTGAA